>NC_056737.1:686317124-686332124 GCF_019279795.1 Protopterus annectens | reverse complement strand
TTTTCACAGATAGATACATAAAGATGTAGGGATCTATGTCAAAACAGCAAAATATCATTATGTCAGCCTGCATAAGAGCAAGAAGACGTCGCCAAAATTTTAAATGAATGAACTCCTGCAACTAAGTATTTTGCCTCTGGGAAACTAACCACTTTGCTACCAATAAGTAAAACACAACCCAAAACAAATTAATTCCACCAAAGTGGGGAGGCTTTGCCTCCCACCCCCCCCCCCCCACTCCCTAACTAAATATACCAATTCTGACAGTGCATTACAGTGGAGAAAAGGTCAAAGTTTGCTATGGTGGTCAAGTAGTTAGTTTCACGGAGGTGAAATACGCCATTCCGGGAGTTTGTTCATTTAAATTTTTGGCAACATTGTCTCGCTGTTATGTGAATCGATGTTATGGTAATTTGTAGTTTTGAAGGGAATCCAGATGTAGATTTTGTTCTGCTTTAACTGCTTGAGCTGCCTGAAATCCAGGAATTTGCGGCTAGACACCCACTTGATGAAGCAGCTGCTTGATCTGAAAAGTGAACTCTGGGACACAGCTGTCGCAACAGTCAGTTGCTACCAAGGTCTCATCCTGAAACTTTCTTGCAGTACTTGCTGAATATAGCTTAGCTGCATCTTTCTTGGAGTTTTTACTGATTTTGGTTTAGCTGTATCTTTCATGGAGTTTTTACTAAATGGTTTGTCTGTGAGACCCTTTTATCCTTTGGTTTACAAATGCATATAGATAGATACTGAGATAGATATAGATATACTGAGATAGACAAATATATACTTCGCTCATGCACAGAAACATACACACACGTACTCAAGCTCACTCACGTCCTCACATGCATGTGCACACACACACGCGTGCGCGTGTGGCGCACTCATGTGGGTGTGAATGTGGAATAGTATTAAAGGCCTTTGCCAGCTTCAGGTAGGCAGTGTGAACTGATCTTCCTCCATCTAATTCATCAGTGATCTGTTAAAAGTCTACCAGGTTCAGGAGGAAAGTGCAGGGCTTGTAGACTGTCTATATCCTTGTTAATAAGTTCCATACTGATGCATTCCATTGCTTTGCAGATAATGCTAGTGAGGTTTATAGGTTTATAGTTCCCAGGGTCAGTAGTTCCCCCCTTGTGAAATGGGATGACTACAATGGTTCTCAACACCACTGGTCCAAATGTAGACAAGAAGTTGAGATTAAATAGGCTTAGTAGCAAGTCCACAAAACAATACCTGGTTGTTACAAGAAGGCAACCTAGCACATTAATTCCCACAGAGCTAGTGTTTTTGACTTCAGAGTGCATGCAAGACTTGTTTCCGAAATATCTGCCAGCCAACAATGATTGTTATAATTTCAAGGGAAAATTATTCGTTGACATTATGCTTTACCTCCATGCCATGCTGGGCATTTGCACTGTTTTGTGGTTGTCCTCAGCATGGGTGACAATTTTCAGTTCGTACTTATTTGTAGAGGATTTGATTTTGCTTTTTTGAGTTCTTTATTGATCTTTTTCAGATTTCCTCTAGAAGATTTGGTATTAAGTTTGCTCATATAGGCTAATAGGCTCTTCCTCAGAGTGTATAGTTTGTTTATACTACATTTCCTCCAACGGTGTTTAATGCTGAAGTTAGTGTTGTATTTGTGTCTTATGGGAATCAATACCTCAATGCACAATTTGAAGTGGGATAAAAGGTAAAAGTTATTTACACTGCCACAGCACATGTGATGGGGGTCATCCAGGTGAGGGGGCAGTTAAAATATCATTAGGTCATCAGTTAACTATGCTATCTAAGGTTTGCCTTAGTGTAGTCTCTAATGATAGAAGGATTATGTCATAGACATGGTGTTAGTGAATGTAGTAACTAAGTGTTCAACAAAGGGGAGCTATACCAGAGAGAAATAAATTAATATTTCAGTATCCTTAGTTGAGACTTAAACTAGATGGTCCAAGGAGCTGGCATTAATGAAATCTAGGAATTTTGTGTATGAATATTGCTGTGATGTAGGTTTCTCAATTAATGGATAGATAGTTGAAGTCACCAAGAGAATAGTGTTGAATTTAATAAGGAGGATGACAGTTTATTTATATATACATTATGGGTTGCAGGTGACATGCACAGGGTACAGTAGTTTGTTATGTTGGGGTACAGAGTTTTGTATACTGTGAGAAGGATATGTAGGCGTTCAAGGTCATTGTCCTTCCTTAAGAGTCTGGAGGTGAATGGACTTCTGAAAAATACAAATATGCTGCTCCTGTAACACTGCTGTTTTCGGTCTTGGGCCTAAAGGTTGGTAAACACTGAAATCAGCAATGTGGGAGTGGTATCACTATTCTGAAGCTATGTTTCAGTAGCTATACAGATACAGATATGTCTGAAAGGAGTAAAAGGTGGTGTGGGTCTCAAGTCGTTCAGTCCCATGTGCACAATGATCAGGTTATATGTGTATCTACAGTGAAATAATGTGAGGGCCTGAGTGACATTGCAGATCCTGGCATGTGAGAAGCAGCTAACCATCATCCTATCTTTGCTCAGGCTGGTAAGTAGTGCATCTGTGTGTCTTATTATGGAGTCACCTATGACCAAGGCGCCCTGGTCTTGATGCTTTAAGTACTTCTGCTTGTCAGATGAGTTATCCCTTTTTGGTAGTTGTGTTAGCGAGTGTTCTTTCTGGTTATGACTTGTTGATGAGGGATTACTGGTTATGATCAGTTGATGTGGGTTGCATGCAGGAGGCAGGTTTGAGGGCTTTGGCTGATGCCTTGACCTACAAGTTCTTAGAAGCTTGGGTAGAATTATTTTTTTTTGACAGCATCAATGGCCACTGTGGTGCAGCGGTTAGCATTGTCGCCTCATAGCAAGAGGTTCTCTGGTTTGATTCTTGGCTGGAGCGCCTTCTGTGTGGAGTCTGCATGTCCTCCCCATGGTTGAGTGACGTTTAAAGACATGTAGGTACATGCGTATGTGAATGGGTGTGCCTTCTTTGAAGGTTGGGCTGGCACCTCGGCACTGTGAAAATCTACTGCCAATCATTAGCAGACCGGAGTTCCACTGTGGCGACCCCTAACCGGGAAAAGCCAAAAGACCTCATCATCATCAATGTATGACGGTTTTGTGTTGACAGTCTTGGGGATGTTGACTAGGTATGGATTGGGATAAGACAACGTTATGCTCACTACATGCAGCTGGCAGAGAGAAAGACCTCCAGTTTAAGTATTTACTCTTCCCACAGACAAATCCCCATAGCTTGAACAGGAGTTCACTTTATCGATGTGCTGAATGCTGTGCCTTATGCAGCAGCATTGACAAACGATAGACAGTAATCAGTGAGCAAATATTCCTGTCACACACGCAATTTTGTTGCACCTGTGCCTGTAACCTGAGTTGTATCTGCCATGTAATACTTGCCAAGTTTTTTTAGGGAGTTGTTATGTTTTTATGACATCCAAGTCTGTTACATGAGTCATGCCTGCCAAAAAATGCTTGCCAAAGTTTTGTGGCTTCTCTGACTTGTGCCATTTTCTTTCCATATAGTACAGTAAACATTGCTACTGGTTGTTTCATTTTAGCTTTGACTGCACTGTTCTTCATCATAAAACCATCTACCATTTCACCATCTTGAAACTGTCCACTAAGTACCTAAGCTACTAGTGCTTTGTTGTAGCAAGCCTACCACCAAGATCCTGCTAGACTTATCCCAAACATCTGAATTCCAGGCACTATGGAATTGCTTCTATCACTTGTGTTGCCAGCCTACTTGTTTTATGTATACTGAAGCAGTATAGGAACTGCCTCATGCTGGAAACCACTTATTCTTACGAGATACAGAACTCACCCCCCTGCCAGTAAGAAGTAACATATTTTTACTGGGGGCAAACCTGTCATGTCCTTCTTCTATCCTGGGTGTCAGTGCTTACTATACCACCACATTGCAAGCCTAACACAAAATCTACATATGAAGAGGCATTCAAAAATCCAATCCAAAGGACTCCCAGGCCTCCTGGACAATGTACTAATATGCCTGGATCTCAGCAGCAAAATTGTACCTCACACACCATACATGCCACTGTCACAACCAAAGCAAGAAAACATGCAGAAGCCCCTAAGGCAGACAGTATTTTGTCACAGATGAAAACATCCTTGTTATAGTTAGCATACCAATGCATCACTCACCAGGCTCAGCAAAGAAACAGTGACAGACAGGTGTCTTTCAGGTGCCAAAATTCTTGATCTTACTAAGGTGACTGGATTACTTCACCCCAAATATGCATATGCCCTTTTTTTTCAGATATGGGAGTGTATGGCCCTTGATGCTCCAGCTTGGAGGATATGAAGATAGACATGGTTGATCTCTCTATTAATGTCTGTGAGGTTAGCAAGCAACTAATTTTGAGCAGTACCTTGCCATCACCATCAGTTATGCCATAATACAAGAAAACAATAAATGATGTTCAACAACTGGCACAGAGGAATAAAGTTACACCTGTGGCCTAGGTGACTCAAGTTTATTTAATGTGTCAGGTGCCTGATACTGCAGCAGGGAAAATGGGCATGGTTGTCCTTGGAGGAAGGACCATGCTGAACACCTTGGTAGTGGAGCTCTGTTAGGGGGTAGAACTCAGAGAATGGATGCCAGGCTGGAGTGAGGTGGGTTCAGGAGGAGAGAAAAAAATTGAGACTGCTCTAGGTGTCAAAGGGTGGGATACATTCTTCGGGTTATTCCCCATTGTCTACTCAGCCTCAAGTGATGACATCAGCACATATGGAATTAACGTTAAGGTTAACACAAACCTCAGAACCTATAGGATGATGGCACTCTCCTGGTAGCCCAAACTCCAGAGATAAAGATAAAAATAGAAAGCCAGTACCTTTAACATAGAGGTACACTTGGGAAAATTGAGCATGCCCAGAAAGTCTAGCTTGATGATCAGAAGGGGTGCCACCTGTTCCTCCAAAAAAAAAAAAAAATTGGCTCAGTAATTTGTGTCATTCTGAGGGGTAAGGTCATGTATATGTCAGCTAGGAGGGAGATGTTTGAAATTCCTATGAGCTTCACCAGGAATTGTCTCCTCCTCTCACATATTAGCAAAGAAATTTTCAGCCTACATAGCATTTTTTAGGCAAAGTTAGTCTCCTATACCTACCAACCCATCAGTTTTAGATCAACGCTGTATTAACCCGGCACAGCTCAGTGCTAAAAGACTAAACAGATAGTTGACCACACACAAGGTATGTCTAACTGTTGAAAACACAGGCAACAACATTGTTTCTTGAGTGATACTTCAACACACAGTGAATTTCTGGGGCTTTGTCTTTTTTTGAAAAGATTTCAAGCCTGCATAAATTAAAGCACTGCTGATGATTCCCTGCTAATTTTTCCCTCCCACCCTCTACTTTGTTGATCTGCTTTTTAAACCTGGTTGTTTTAAGCTCTCCCCTTCTGTAAATTGAGCTTAAGGTTCTCCCTTTCTACACTGCTGTTGATATCTTGAATTATTTATTTGCCTTTCATTGTGCTTATATTGAAAAAGTGAATTTTGCCTCTCATTGTCTGTTCTGCTGCTCTGAATTAATTATCTAGATAGCTATTGGATAAAGCAGAGTATATTTACATTCTACCAAGCACTTGTTTTACATCAAGGGGTCAGTGGATTTTACATGTAGTGCACTAGAAGGTAACCTGGTCTGTTTAGGATGAGGAAATACTTAAGATTTCTGCATGTAGTTTTATTGGCTAGAGGGAGTATTAATCAGCTTATCTTGTTTATAGTGCCTTTATAAATTCTGTACAATGAAGTCGCTCTTGGTTCATTTATACAGCGAAGTAATTGTATTTAATAACCACACTTTGTTAAGCTGTTTAAAAGTACACTGCTGTAGCAATATCTTTAAGCTTGTTTGTGGTAACATTTCGCATCTTTTAAGCTTGTTTGTGGTAACATTTCGCATCTTTTAAGTTTGTTTGTGGTAGCATTTCACTCCGAACACATCTTTTCTGTACTTTTACATAAGGAGAGCGGGGGTTATTTGCCCACTGGCTGTAGGTGTTTACTTGGTATATCTGAGCTGGAAAGCACACAAAAGGGCTCTAAGTATTTTGTACTTCTCTTATATATTGTGACTGTACTTAAGCAGTTTCAAAACAGCTGTACTGTCTGCTACTTCTTTAAGTAGATAATTGCACTTTATTACATTGCATCTGTCACTTGCAGGGCTGTTGTAGGTAGTTTGTGTTGTCTTGTTCATTCCAAAGACATGTATCTGGAGCATTTCTCCCCGGGCCTCCGCTGAAAACAGGCTCTGTTGAACCTAGTCGGACTTTCCCGGTCAACAAATGATAAATAAAATAAAAATTGTTACACATGGGCTCCAAACCAGCTATTCTACATTAAGTAGGTGTTTTTATGCACCCTTGTGGTAGAAGTGCACTGATCTAACCTGTCTGAGTCGGTGAATGTTGGTTGAAGCCTTATCGTCTGCTTTCCTGATTGGTAGTTAGCTTAAAACATGTTTCTCTCTGCTCGTATTTAAGTTTTGCAGTGCTCTGTACAGATGCAAAAGCCTAGAAGTTCAGTTTTTCCCTGAGCAGCTATCAGTGAAATCCTTCCATGCTTTTCTGCTGCTCTAGAAATAACTCAGTTGTGCACTGAGCAATGTTGCCTTATTGATGAACCTTAGCCTACACAAAGTAGAGGTCCCTCTTGTAGTGTTAGCACTACCAGCACAGTCTTGACAAATTAAATCATTCCCTTCCCTTCCCTAATAAGACATATAGTTAGAGCCTGCTATCATGGATGAGCAGTTTCTCATCATCTCTCTGGCCAGCCTTATACACATGGACATCCTGAGGCAATGTAGAAATCATCTCTTGTATACTAACCACCACTTACTCCTCAAACAAACAAATACTTTATGTGAGAGAAGTAGTTACACTATGAAACTGGAGGCATGACTCTCGCATAAGGACAAATCAAATGCCAAATAGGTTGTCAGCACATACACAGTTTCCACACTATATAAGGACACGACACATAAACCCACATATGTGAAGGTACTCACTAGTAACTTACCAAAAGATCAGAGGTCTCCCAAACAGAAACCACTTACACACTTGACAATGCAAAAAACAACCACAACACGATACACACACACACTAGTGTCTCAAGAAATAAGCCCATAACATTACAAATCCTAATGTATTGGTCATAGGTGACTCCATTGTGAGGCACACAGATTTTCCCCTCACCAGAATGGATAAGGAGTGGGTTACAATTAGATGCTTGACAGGTGCCAGGATCCATCAAGTCACTCAATCACTGAAATCACTCAACCATAAGTACTGGTATGATGACTCTGTCATAGTCCATGTGGGTGCGGATGGCTAGAGACATACCTCACTAAACTATATGTAGAGAGACATGACTGAGCTATCAGATTATATGTCACAGTCAGGTATAAGCCTAGCATTCTACCTTCTCTAAGGATGATGCCACAATACAAACAAAAAAGGATGGACTTTAACAACTGGCTTACCTTCTGGTGTCAGTCCAAAGGGATCCAGTATGTGACAGCCTGAAAGACGTGGTCGACAGGGCACTTTGCTTTTCCAGAGATGGTCTGCACCTGTCTCCTCTAGGCTTTCAGATACTGGGAAAGGTATTAACCACCCCTACTGTGTCTCTTTTAGGCAGTGACAAAATAATCAACATCCTAATCCTCTCTAGATTAACTCAAGGTACTGCTGCTTAATGCTAGGTGTCTAAATAAGAAACTACACTCCCTGGAAGCACTCCTCAATTTTGAAGATGCTGACATCTATGCAGTCACCAAGACATGGCTGAAAGGTGTGAAAAACATCTCTGGCCATGCACGGCAACAATGTCTTCCATACATTCATACCACAAACTGAGTGTGAAAGAACCAAAAGAGGAGGTGTATCCATCTTCATTAAAGATAAGTACACCTCAAAGCTGGTCAAACAGTATGAGTTTTCCATGTCCAGTTAACTATAGGCACCCCCCCGACCACCACCCACATCATAGCTATATGTCCCCCACCATGAAACAGGAAAAGCTTACCACATACCTGGACTTACTGGAGTCACTTGTCATACAACCCAACACTTTACTCATGGTTGATTTTAATTATCCTACCATTGACTGGGAAACATACATGACCACAAACATGCTATCTCAAAGGTTCTTGGACTTTATCAATGCAAAGCGCTGGAACAGCTAATCAGCACACCCACAAGAGGGTCAAATGTCTTGGACATAGTTCTCACTAACATGGGCTTGCAACCACCACCAACCCCGTGTGATGTCCTCCCTGGTAAAATTGGACCACAAATCAGTCTTGTTCGATGTAATTATAAGACCAGATATTGAATCAAAGACAAATGACCTCTTACTAAGTGATGGTATAAAAAGTTTCAAAGCCCCCTCAAATGCAGATAACATGGACTCTGATGTAGAGGCATACACCAATACTCTGTATAACCAAATAAACCTCATATTTTCCATTTTCTGAAGGACCTATAAGGTGGATTCTAACCAAATAAGTAGTTGCATACAATCGGCTGTACCTGGCCAGATTAAAACCAGGTCTTGCCAAAAAAGCAAGCCACCCTGGTAGACCCCTAGTATAAACAGAGTATATAAGTGAAAGAAATAAATGTCCAAGAACAAGAGGGAACTGGCTCGGCAGAGGAAGAAAGCACTTTCTATCTTAAATAAACAAATTAGAGATGTTGTCAACTCCTCTGAATCTAATTATGAAGCAAAAATAACCTCCCTAGCTAAGGTAATCACAAGGCCTTTTTTAACTATGTCTGAAGTCTAATAGGGAATATGCAGCTATGCACTGAACTGGTTGTGGTTAGCAATATCCATACTCAACTGGAGGTAATAGCCAACCTGTTAGCTGACAGATTTTGAGCAAACTTCACCCCCCTGTCCCCTCCAGTCATCCCCAGGGTATACCTGCCACCATTCCTCAACCTATTATCTGAAGAGAGAAAGTTATTTCACTGCTCTTCAAAGCCAAACACATGACATCAATGGGACCAAACAACATCCTAGGTTGCCTTTTAAACAATTTAAAACATAACCTAGCAGATCCACTTGGATCCCTGTTTAACCACAGCCTGTGACATGGCTATGTTTTCGCAGAATGGAGGACAACAGCAGTAATCCCTCTGCATAAAGGGGGACCATCAACCGACCCTGGGAGTTACAGGCCCATAAGCTTGACTAGCCTCATCTGCAAGGTCTTAGAAAGAATCATTATGGACCTTATTAACATGGACATATGTAATCTTCAAACTCTGGACCCAACCAGTTCAGATTTGTTAAAGGTAGATCATATGCCTCTTAAACGCTGTTTATTTCTTTGAGAAAGTCAGCAAGACCCTGGACAAGGGAAAGACAGTGCATACCACCTATCTTGACCTAGCCAAGACATTGGATACAATCTCCACTCGTGTAGTATAGAGATACTCTCCCAATTGGGTATTAACCCCTACATTACTAAATGCATAGCTAACTGTCTCACTAACAAGATACATACCGTCAAAGTGGTTGATTTCACCTATAGCATAAGACCAGTCCCCATGGCATACCACAAGGTTCTGTGCTGGGCCCCATACAGTATGGAATTTATTTCTTAGAAGTCCAGGTAAACTTGGATGGCTTGTGTCTGACCAAGTTCACTGATGATTTCAGATTGGGAGCAGTTGGGTACTCAGTTTGATAGCAATCTGAACTTTGACCACCACATATCCACATTAGTAGGGAAATCTTTCTATGTAGCACACCTTTTAAGTAAAGGCATCACATCTAGATCTAAGAATGTTATAATTCCATTATACTCAGCCCTCGTTAAACCAATAATTGAGTATAATGCTCCCTTTTGTATGTACTTCACCAGACACCTGTAGCAACTGGAGAGACCACAGAGGTTTCTCACCAAGAAATTTCAGTGTACATAAAACAAGTCTTATGTGGAAAGACTGAAATCCCTGTCACTTTATTCTGTCTCCTACAGGTTGTCAAGGAGTGACCTGTGCCTGGTTTACAGAGCAGTCTCTGACCTGCCCCTGATAGAAATGTTACACATTTGTAAATTAAATTGCACAAATATCACTTGCTCCAGGACTCTTAACCTAGCCTCTGACATGAACAGGTCATGCTGGAGAGACAGATACATCTCTCAGAGACTGCCACTTCTCTGGAACAAGCTTCCAATTCATGTGAAACAAAGCCCCTCCCTGACCCTCTTCAAATGCACCCTAGATCAATGGATGGGTAACCAGAAATTCATTCCTTGAGTGGCACCCATGTCCCTCCTGGACAGAGGAAGTCGGTATTAACTACCATAGACCCTTACCACTGCGAACTTCTCTCACCTAACCAATGACAATTGGGGCAACTTGGATAAATATGGCTAGGTTTGTAAGGGCTCTACGGCCACTAGCCTAGTAACCTTCCATGAACCTAAGAAACATGATTTCAGTGTAGTGATGACACCATTTCCTTACTTGGTTTTAATACCTACCATTCATTTGGACTTTTTGTGACAGTGGTTATGTGTGTGGCAGGGGATGTAGCTGTTATTATTTGAAAATATATTGCTTTGTGTTTAATCTAAAAAGAAAGCACCTAGTACTCCTCCACATCTGGCAATTACAAGGAAGCTCACCTTCCATATCATGGACACTTATACAACCCTCTTAATGATACTTGCAGCCCATGACACTTGCTTTAACAAATTAGAACCACAAACTACTGAACCCAATGCATTCACTCTCAGTGACTACAAGTATCTATCCATAAATTGTCTACTGTACATCACAAATAGCAAATATGTGCAATGATTCCTTTGCATCATTAATACCAACTTTCTTGTCCAATTAGTATCATCCCATACTAGGGCTCAAACCTATTAGATCTGGTTCTTATGGACGTGACACTATTATACACCACATTTACCATTAGCCCCTCCTTGGTCTAGTATGACCACTGTGCCAAAATATTGTCTATAAGAGCCTAGTCAATGATGCCCCCAAATACTCTGCCTTCAAAGAAATCTCCAAGGCTAACATCCTAACACTGGCTTCCTGCCTGATGAGATGCAAATGCTCTACAGCCCACGAGAACCTCATAGCTACAAAAAAACAAACAAACAAACAAACAAAAAAAAGCCACTTATACCACTGATGGGCATTCCCATACATACTCCTGCACAAAAGCTTCTCTCTACATTCATCATAAGTATTCATAGGATCATAGGAGGTTACTAGGCTAATGGCCCTCGGGCCCTTACAAGCCTAGCTAAGAGTTTATCCCCAAAAAAAGAAACCTCAGTCAGCACCTATTGCCCCTGTCAATGAGGGAAAAAGGTGGAACCCCAGGACAAATTTGTGGTTTCCCATCCACCCATCAAGTGTGCTTGAAGAGGGTCAGCAAGTTACTCTGCTTGACATGTATAGGAAGTCTATTCCAGAGGTGGGACAGCCTCTGGGAGACAAATCTATCTCTCCATCAGGCTTTGTTGATATCAAATATTAGATTTAGGCCTATCAAGCGGGTAATGCGTGAGGAATTAGACTTATGGATGTGGAGCATCTCTAGTAGATCAGGGTCCGATATTGCCTTGTAGGCAAGACACAGATCACCTCTGAGCAATCTGTATACCTAGTAGAGTGATAGTGATTTGAGCTTGTCCACATATGGCAGGTGTTAGAGGCCATGGATTCTCTTTGTGAGGTATTTCTGTGGCCTTTCTAGTTGGTGCAGGTGTTTGGAGAGGTACATACCAAATGAGGTATCATACTCAATTATAGGTCTATTAACGGAGGAGTAAAGAGAGGTAATGACCTCCTTTTTCTGGATGCAATCCCTTTACTTATGAGATGAACCAAGTAGTTAGAACCATTTCCTGTGAATACACCAGAACAAATAATAAAAGCCTTCTACAAAGTCATAAATACTAGCTCTTTAGATCCAGATAACACACAACGCTATTTCCTTGTTAGTATGAAGACCTTTACAGACTCCCTTATGTTGTGTCTTTCGGCTTTTCCCGGTTAGGGGTCGCCACAGCAGAACTCCGGTCCGCTAATAATTGGCAGTAGATTTTTACATGCTGGCTTGCCGGGCCTAACGCACAACCTTCAATGAAGGAACACCCATTCACGCATGTCACCACACAGAAGACGCTCTGAGAATTGAACGGGCAACGTCTAACTGTGAGGCGACAACGCTACCGCAGCACCACCACCGCATCCTCTCCACTGGTTATGTACCTAAAACTTGAAGAACAACTTTTTTGGTCCCCTTCTAGAAGAATGGCCCAATTACTGACTCTGGTAACTACAGAATGATTAACCTTACAAGTCCCATTTGCAAAGTAATAGAACATATCATGGATTGCATATATAATGACATTAGTAATTTACAATACCTCAATCCAAACCATTCTGTCTTTGTGAAGAGCAGATCCTGCCTACTTAAAGTGGTTATTTTTTTGAAAGACTCATATAATTATTTAATTAATATAAACTGGAATAATCTGTTTACCTAAACCTGTCAAAAAGGCTTTTGACACTTTCCAGCCCTGGCATTACAGGTAAGTTGACCCAGCAGAATAAACACCCCATATAATTTATTGGATAGCAAATCAGCCAAAAGACAGAACCCATTTAATCAAGGTGGGTGGCATATTTTCTTCAAAAAGAATCATCACCAGTGTTGCTCCCCAGGCTCCCTTCTGGGACCACTGCTATTTTTCATGTACTTTTTTGACATCAAAGCTGACATCAAGGTTCTCTGACTGACTGGATTTACTGATGACCACAAATGAATGGTGTCAGAATCATGGACTAAAGCTTAATGAAAAACTGTGATGGTGTACTCTTTGGGAAACAAGAGCACCCCTGCACCTATCATACAAATGATACCCTCACTCAAAACTAATATTGTTATAAGAAATCTGAGAATGTATTCATTTAATCATAACATATAGGTTCATAGGTAGGTACCCTCATCCATGGCTTTGGTGACTGCTTCAAAGAAGTCAGTCAGGTTTAGGAGACATGACCTACCTTTTACAAACCCAAACTGAGTGGGGTCCAGAGTTTGGAGGTTACCTATGTCCTTGTTTATAAGCTCCAAGATGATAAATTCCATGGCCATGCAGACCAGGCTCATCAGGCTAATGGAGCAGTAGTTCCCGGGGTCTGTGGTGGTGCCCCCTTTGTGTTGTGGGATAACCATCGCTGTGCGCCATTCAGTAGGCACAAAGCCTGAAGTGAGGCTATGATTGAAGATGGTACTTAGATGGGGTGCCAGTTAGTTCTGTAGTTCATGCAGAATGCAGCCTGGGATGTTGTCAGGTCCCATGGATGCTGTGTTCTTGGCTTTGGAGAGTGCAGTCTTTACTTGTGCAGCTGTGATTACAGGGGCTTTGCATTCTTCCAGTACAGTGATGGGCCCTTTGTGGTGTGAGGGGGTAAAGTTTGCACTGAACCTATCTGCCAGGATGTTGGCAATATCAGTTGGTTCTGTATAAAGTGCCATTTGTGCTGTAGCTCAGAGCAGATCTGAGTGTCGCCACTGAGATTCTTGACATAGCTGTAGAATGCTTTGTGGTTGTCTTTAGAATCAGTTCTGATTTTATTTTCATAACTAGCTTTGGAGAATTTTATGAGGGATCTCAGCTTCTTACTGAGGCTAACCAGGGAGTTCCTGCAATTAGGGGAGTTTACTCTTTTTTTGAAACAGCTTCTTCCTTCTGTTGTAGAGTTTGTTTATGGCAGGGCACCATCAGATTGGGTTCCTTTTTTTGGAGAATAGTGTCTTGGTTCTGTTGGGGATGGCATGATCCATGCACTTGTGTATGTGCTCATACAGTGCATTTGTATAGGATTCAGCAGTCGTACCTCTATTTTCCATCTGTATGAGTGTCGTGAAGCTTGCCACTTCTGTTTTAAGAAGCATGAAGTTGGCTTTGGAGAAGTTTTTTTACGGTGGTTTCCTTAATAGGGGGTGGGGGTGGGATATCAACTGTCATTATTAGTAATTCCTTCTACCAAGCTCAACTAAATCCTTCTACCTATCTCATCTAATCAAGAAATGCATACCATCTGTATCCAAGGAAGTTACTAACCTGAGAAGTTATAGATGCATATGGGCTCACCAAGCAATACAAAGCATATAAAACCTCTAGCAATGTCATATCTAAACGTATGTGGTGATCACTATTTGGCTTACAAGGCTGCACATGACCCTGTACTGTTTTACTTTTGAAAACACAGCAATTAACTATTCTAGGGCCATAAACCTATATTGGTATATAAGCAGGACCTGCTGATGGGATAGAAAGCTCTGCCAGTGCACACCATACCTTTAGAATAAGCTCCAAGTCCATGGCAGACCAAGTAGACCCCTCATTCTGTTTAAATCTTCAAATCTAACTTAGAAAAATAGATACGTAACCACAAATTTACCACTGGTCTTGCTCCAGAATCCCTTATTGAGAACAGATGTTGGTTAAATGAAGTGGCTAGGCTTTTAAAGACCGTCTAGACTGATTGCATAGCGTACACATATGAACCTGTATTATTTTGTATTTGATGGAAATACTAATCTATTCTGGTAGATTAATGTACTTGTAACAAATGATATAATGAAAATTTTATAAGAAGGCAATTTATATTCAAACATGTGGGTCTGTTATACATAGTTGTGTCTTATTTAATCAAAATGTTACTGTTGGAATACAAAATATTGAAACTCCTGGGAGGCCATCAATCAAAGCAGTGATATTGCCCAGGTTGTAAACAAACACCAAAACAAATCTGTAGGTGGGCAAGCCCTCCGTGTAAACCGTGATGTTGAAGCCTCTCCCAAAACTATTCCCCACACACATATATATATTATATATTGAAGCCTAACAATGCATCATTGATTGTCATTGACCATAAAAGATCAAAGCAAAATA
>NC_056737.1:686102124-686312124 GCF_019279795.1 Protopterus annectens | reverse complement strand
AAGATGATATCACTGTTTTTGTTTTGTACAAAGTATCAAGGTTCAGTTGCCTAGGTGGTGAGACAGTTCCCTGTGGTACATTTGGTTGGGGGACACATGGCTGAAGTCACATTCAGCTGCAAAGAAATATGGCTGTTGCAAAGTCCCTGTGGGCAAAGAGAAAAATGCTATTCCAAGCCCACAACTTCAATAACCAAATGCATGAGGGGAAAATAATGTCCATGACCCCCAGGGCATCATGAAACAGCAAGCATTATGGAAGGCATAAGAAGTAGGTTGGACAGAGGACATGTCAGTGGCAGTAAAATGCAGTGCACAATGAGAAGTGCCTTTAAAATTGGTGTGTGTGTGGGCCACCACCCCATTCACAGTGCCTAGGGAACTTTAGCTAAAATACATACTGGAGTGTAAGTATTACTACAGTACTATAAAGGATTACCTCCATACTGTAGCACACTTCTACGTGTTGTACAGTACACTGAGCACAGCACTCATTATTTCTTCTGCCCCCCCCCATGCAATTGGTTATTAAAGCTTGTGGACATGGCAGTGTGTACATATCTTTGTACAAAGGGAATTTGCAATAGATATATTTCTCTGCAGCTGAATGTCACTTCGGCCATGTCTTCCCAACTAAATGTGCTACAGGAAATGTCTCACTGACCAGGTGCCTGAACCCAAAGCATCAATTTCAGTGCTTTGTAGCATAACTGCTTACAGGGAATTTGGATTTTAAAGTGGTGAAAATTAAGGGTATAGTGTTAGAAACCCAAATTATTTGCACAAAAATGGGCTCTCTTCTGCACCCAGGATATAACTAGCACAGGCAGGTTTTTCTCTGTTTTTATACTTCTGCAGCAGTGGGTTGTTACATGGCATTAACGAAGGATCAGTATTTTAATTTATTATACAGTTATTGTTCATAAGTGATTACTCCGGAGTGACTGCTCCCATCTAGGACCACCTAGTATATATACTTCATTGACATTGAAGCTGACATCAAGCTTTTCTGACTGACCCAATTTACCGATGACTGCAAATGCGTGGTGTGAGAACCATGGATTAAAGCTTAATGCAAAAAATGTGATGGTGTACTCTATGGGAAACGAGACTACCCTTGCACCTACCACATAAATTATATCCCTCTCAGAACTGATAACTGTTATAAGGGAAAAAAAGACAGCCAAGTAACAAAGGCTATACAAAGTCTTTAATAAAAATGTTATTTAAAAAAAAAAAACGTACTGATTATGGCAGAAGAGGAACAGTGTTTTTTTCTAAATTGATTTAAGTTAGTGATTTCACTTCTCGTTGTTAGTTTCCATTGGTGATTTTATTTTTCATGCTGCCAATAAAGGTTAAAAATGCAAAGGTAATTTTAGCTTTGTCCATACATCATATAAAGGCCTAAGATTGATGCTACTATCCCAATCTGTCAAGGATGTTTTTTACTGAATTAATAAACCAAAAGAATTTTGTTTTCTTCCCCTGTATCATATACATATCTAATGAGAGATTACTGACTGAGCTGTTGTCATTCAAGGGCAGGGTGGTTATAAATCTCCTGTCTTACTTGCTGTAATGATTGGTTGACAGCACAGTAAAACATGACATTTGAAATATTGAAATATCAGTAACAGAATGTCTGTATACAAAGCAAAACAATGTAAGGAGTTGGAGTGTATCCTTCTGTGATGAAACAATAGTCTCATATATGGTATAATGTTGCATACCAACTAAAGGTAGAATATATGCAGAGATTTACACCTGGGGGCCAAAATCACATGAACAGAGCTCCAAGTCATAAGAAATCAGCTTTACAGAAGATGACCTACAATCATGAGTTCATAAACCAGTACTCAAAGCCATAGGTCATCCAGGAGCACTGACTCCCTCATGTTATAAATTAATTTGTTTAAGCTCATCAGTGTTTTTAGTTTTCTTTAAGACTTGATGAAACTTACTCCATAGCCTGGAAATAGACTGTATTAAAAGAGAGTTTCAATTCTTTATCTTAATAAATAGTAAATGCACCTTTACTGAGTGGTCACTTAAATCTCCTTCAGAGATTTATAATTTAACTCCATGATTGTGTGGAATACATCAGAATTATAGACCTTAAAAGGCAAAAAGTCTGTCTATACGTAACTGATATGCAATGTAGTATAAACCAAGACATTACCGTCTTCCTGAGTATGATAAACAGCTCAAAGAGAGTATTAGCTTTGTAAACCTATGTTGCACTGTTTCAAGAAAAAGTACTTGCATATTACTGAAACTACAGAAGGCCAGATTATATTCTATAAAATGTCTCGTCTGCTTTGTGCTGTGAAGTGCTGTGTGTGATGAAGTGGATCTCTTGTTACCACGGTTTTAAAAAGCAGGCTTAGTTCATGAACCAAGGTCTCATAAATTTAACATGTTCCTTAAAAATCAGACCATCATTGGTGCTCATACCCACAGCCTTAAAACTTTGTATAGGTTCATAGGTTGTTACTAAGCTAACAACCACTAAGGCCTTACAAACCTAGTCATGGGGGTTGGGAGGGGGAGGATGTCATACTAGTAGGGAAGTGACTAAGCATTTGCAAGAGGGGGGGTTAGTTAGGATAAAACTTTTCTTATTGATGGCCTCTGTCCATGTGGGATGGGGGTGCAGACCAGTGATAAATGTATGGTTTTCCATTCAAATATCAAGCTTTTGTTTGAAATGGGTTAGGGATAAACTTTTTTACGTGTATGGGAAGCCTATTTCATACTGCAGGAATCCTTTGAGACACATATACCCCTCTCTTGCACCTTCTGTTTGTGTCACAAGAGATGTTTAGATCCTTGGATCTAGTATTTCTGGTGCTATTTGTTTTGCACTTGTGCAACAGATCCATCAGGGCTGGGTCTGAGGAAGCCCTGTAACCCAGGCAAAGATCTCATCTCAGAAGCCTACAAGAGACCGAATACAGAGACAGAGTCTTCAGGTGATCAGTCTAGGACAAGGTTTTCATGCCCTGAATTCTCCTGGTGAGAAATCGTTGTGGGCATTCTAACTGTTACAAGTGTCTGGTTAGAAACATGTCAGTGAGAGCAGTGTATTCAATGATAGGTCTGATAAGGGCAGAGTAGAGCGGTACAATTACTGCCTTGGACCTGGATGCCATACCCTTACCTATAAGTTGAACAACATAGAATGATTATCCTACCTATATATTGGTCAAAGACCAGACGGCTGTCTACATATGTGCCTATATCTCTTACTACTGGGTTGACTCCAAGAGATGTTTTATCGATGGAGTTATTAATGTGGGTTGACAGTTTCCCCAAAGGCCATTCTAATGCATTTTTTAGCACTGAGTATTAGACAAATGACTGGTGCCAAAGTCATGATCTATGTTAAACTCTCTTGCAAGATGTTGGTGTCTTGGGAGGAATCTATCCATCCATCTATCCTCAACCCCTTTTCCCATTTTGCACATGGGGTCAGGGTGTCATTTTTGCAGTTTCAATCATCTTGAGCCAAAGTTTACACCACCGGGTTGCTAGCTCTGCTGCGGTAGCTCATTCACACAACTCACTCGCACACATACTCTCACCTATGGCCAACATAGAGTGCCCAATCCACCTACTGCATGTCTTTGGAATGTGGGAGGAAACTGGAGCACCTAGAGGAAACCCAAGTGACTGCAGGGAGGACATACAGACTCCACACAGAAGGCACCCCAGGCAAGAATCGAACCGGAGAACCTCTTGCTCTGAGGTGACAACCCTAACTGCTGCACCACCATGGCCACCCACCACCTCCCAATTTACAGTCATTTGCAAACTTGGTGAACCAGAAGCCTTGAACATTAGCCTTGACTTCTGAAAAGTAGATGCCAAGCAGGAGTGGGCCCAGCACGGAGCCCTGGGATCCTCCCCTGGTGACCAATCTATTAGCAGAGGTGGTCTCACTTATCCTTACTTCTTGGGTCCAGTTTGATAGCCAGAAAGCAATCCAGAGAATAATGCATGGAATTATGCCTAGCTCAGAGAGCTTGTCAACAATGACTGCATGGGGTATTGTATCGAATGATATGGCTAGGTCAAGATATGTAGTAAGCACTGTTTTACACATATCCATTGTGTTGGTGACCATCTCAAAGAAATCTACCAGGTTAAGGCGACATAACCTTCCAAACTGGGATGGGTCCAATGTTTGTAGGTTGCCAATGTCCTTGTTTAGCATTTCCATGATACTTTGTTCCATGGCTTTGCATATTAGGCTTGTTAGACTGATGAGTCTGTAGTCAGTTGATGGTCCACCCTTGTGAAGGTGAGTAACTGTTTCAGTCCTCCATTTTCTTGGAATGTAGCCAGTTTCAAGGCTGTAGTTGAAAAGTGCCTCAAGTGGTCTTGACAGGTCATGTTTTAGACTGTTCAGGAGGCATCCGGGGTGTTGATGGGACTCATGGAGGCAGTGTTCTTCGCTTTAGCAAATGTTTCCAGCTCCTGGTCACTTATAATAGTTGGGGGTAGTATACTGGAGGGGATTTTACCTGGTTGTGCTCGTTAGGAGTGGAGGGTGAAGTTTGAGCTGAATTTATCAGTGAGTAGATTTGCTATAACACCCTGATCTGTGAAGGTGGTGCCATTCACCACCAGTTCAGCACACTGTTGTGTGTTACCTTTAACTCAATTAAACACAAAGAGCAGAAGGTTAACACCTTTGCTTCCTGAGATCTTCTATGCCAAGAAACAACTTTCTTCCTGACAATTTTTTCTCCTAGCTCCTCTATTGGAAACACACTTCAATAAATATGTATCTAATAAATGGTGTGCATTACAAAAAAATGTAAAATATGGTACCTCTTTGGTAGACAATGGGCTATATACTGGTGTTAATATCAAAGGTCTGTTTGTAGACACTGATTTACGTATATTGCAGATTTATGAAAGAAAAATATTTTATTTGCCAAAAATACTAGTGTTATGATCAAACAAAAGGTTACAGCTGTGCAGTTGTAAAAGATAGATCCAAGCATATCTCTGAACTTCTTAGAGCAAAACATCTGGACAAAGCCATAATTCATGGGGAGACAAAAGCCCAAAAATAAGGACAGTTTTTAAATAATGCTCTTATAAACTTAGAAAGTTGATAGAATTACAGGTTTTGTATTAGCATAAATTTGAAAGGTATGAAGCCAGAATCTCTGATGCCTGTTATCTTATTCTGACCTTTAACCCTTAATGATTTGCCAATGATTTGGCAGAAAACTTCAATTTTATGAAAAACAGACCAAAAATATGAGGCAAAATTCTGGACATTCTGCAAAAATCTGGACAGTTGAGAGGTATGGATCCAAGATATCAATGAGGGAACTGGCCTGATGTTCAAGAACTTTCCAGTGAAAGGGGGGTAAGCCGATTGTTTTGTGTTATTGCTGAATCTATGCAAATTATACATGTAATGATTTCACAATATTTCAAAACAATATTCATCTACAGAAACATCTGTGTTAGATGACAAGTATCAGTGGCAACTTTGTGTGCCTTAATGTTTTATATAGATGACACCATTTGTTCACCTGTAGGTCTCAGAGCTTTTATGCAATTAATGCAGTTATAAAAATATTGGTAATAGTCAAAACTGATTTACCAAAAGAGCATTTATATGTCAGAATATGCTCACATTATCCACCATGTTTTAATGTCATTTTTTTTACTAGCATCCACTGCTTGAATACACTACCACCAACGTCAATATCACACTGTTTTTTGCATTAAAGTATGTCTTATTTTTTCACAATGTTTTGTAAACTCTCCTTAATAACTCCAGCCCTGCACATCCCTTGCTAACCATTTCACTATCATGCTTAAAAATCATGTCAGAGTGTAGATGTCTCCTTGATGGCTTAATTTTATGTATGCATCTTTATCAGGACTTCAGAAGTTAAGACTTTGAAAACAATGCCAAACATACTCATTTTATGAGTACATGGACATCTCCTGTAAAGACAAGTATACTCTTACAGGACACACAGGAACTCTACTTTTCTGATGATTATACTCTTGTAGGGAGGAAATAGTTAAGGTTCCACACATAGCTGATTGTCCTTAGACTGTGAGACTGTCCTGACCTCATAGTTGGCCTTGCTGAACTTAATTACACCTCTTTTTTTTTTTTTTTAGTTGTATAAGAGAGCACTTGTCTTTAAAGGAGTTGGTCTTCCTGATTTTGGCCATGAGTTTTCTTCTTTTATTATGTACCCCATTTAGGTGTAGATTCCACCTTTGGGATTTGTTTTTAGTGTTTGTTTTGTGTTTACGTCTGGAAGGCATGTCAGTCTCTATGCAGCCATTCACATTTGTATGGGGACTCTGCAAATAATTCTGCATAGTTAAATGTGGTCATGAGGTTAGGGAGAGCCTTACATTTTGACAAACTGTCACTGATGTAGTTTGCCTCAGCATAGCTCCTTTTTGCTGAAAATATTTCAAGCCTGCATAAACTAAAGCACTTCTGGTGATTTCCTGCTAAGTGAGGAAAGTAAATTTATATTTTCTTGTCTGTGAGTTGATAAAGCTGCTTTCTGTTTTACCTGCTACATTTTTATTCTGTTTTAAGAAATCTGCTTGGCCTGGACTTTATGGTATATGTGAAAGACAGACACTTAGCTAGGCTGCACATTTCACATTTTTTCATTGGTTAAGTTGCTGAGTGATACTTACATGCATAGTCAATTTCTGCATGTTTCTCTTTTGCTGAAAAGATTTCTAGCCTGCATAAACTAAAGCACTGCTGATGATCCCCTGCTAGTTTTGACACTCACCCTCCACTTCATTGATGTGCTTTCTAAACCTGGTGATTTTAAGCTGCCCACCCCTACAGTAAATTGAGCTTGATAAGCTCCTCCTTTGCTACACTGCTGTAGATATCTTTATTTATTTGCCTTTCTGTGTGATTATATTGAAAAACTGCATTTTGCCTCTCATTGTCTGCTCTACTGATTTACTTGCTCGGAATTCATTATCTAGCTAGCTGTTGAATAAAGTACTGTATTTTTACAGTCTAACAAGCACTTGTTTTTACATCAAGAGGTCAGTAGATTTTCCATCTAGTGCACTGGGAGGTAGCCTGGTCTGTTTAGGTTGGGGAAACACTTTAGATATCTGCATGTAGTTTTATTGGCTGGAGGGCTTATGAATTGGCTTATCTTGTCTTTAGTGCCTTTATAAATTATGTTGGCTCATTTAGACAAAGCAAAGCCTTTTATTGAAAAATCATACTTTTAAAAGCTGTTTAAAGTACACTGTTGTATCCATATCTTTAAGTTTGTTTGTGGTAACATTTCATATCTTTTAACTCCTTTATTGTGCTTTTACATTAGTAGAACTGGGATTATTCATTTATTGGCAGTATTTGTTTACCTAGTCTATCTGAGCTGAGAAGCACAGACATGGTCTAAGTAGTATCTTTTTGCACATTTCTTATATACCATGACTGTACCTTAATAGTTAAAAAAAAACTATATTGTCTGCTGCTGCTTTAAGCAGTTTTTTGCACTGTATTGCATTGTATCTATTAGTTGTAGGGCTGTTGTAGGTAGTTTGTGTGATCTTGCTACACCTGAGCTCCAAACCAGCTTTTCTACATTAAGTAGGCATTTTTCTGAACCTTTGTGTCAGAAGTGTGGCGATCTAACCTGTCTGAGTAGTAGATTGCTGGCAGAAGGCCTACTGTGTGCTTTCCTGTTTGGTAGCTAGCTTAAAATGTGTTTGCCTTTGCCCATATTTAAGCCTTGCATTTGTGTGGCGCTGCTGTTCTTGCAGTGGTAGTCAGCAGTGCCCTTGTATAGACGCAAAAGCCTAGAAGCTCAGTTTTTCCTTAAACAGCTGTCGGTGAAAACCTTCCAAGCTTTTCTGCTGCTCTAGAAGCAACTCAGTTGTACACTGAGCAGTGTTGCCTTGTTGATAAACTGTAGTCTACATAAAATATAGGTATCTCTTACAGTCTCAGCACTACCAGCACAGTCCTGTAAAATTAACCCATCCCCTTCCCTAATAAAACATACAGTAAGAGCCTGCTATCATGGACGGACAGTTTCCTATCATGTCTCTGGCCAGCCTAATAGACATGGGCAACATGATGCAATACAGCAATGGCCTGATGTAAACTTACAACCACTTACTCTTGAAAGAAACAAATACTCTATGTGAGAGATGTAGTTACACTATGAAATTGAAGGCAAGACTCTCACAAAAGGACAAACTGAATGCCAAACAGGTTGTCAGCACACACACACACACACACACACACACACACACACACACACACACACACACTTCCCACACTAAATAAGGACACAACACATAAACCCACATATGTGGAGGTACTCAGTAGTAACTTACAAAAGATCATAGGCCTCCCAAATGGAAACTACTTACACACATAATGAAATAACAACACATAACAGCACACACACACACACACACACACACACACACACACACACACACACACACACACACACACACACACACCAGTGTCTCTACAAGTAAGCCCATAAGGTGTTGTAACACCACAAAACCTAATGAACTGGTCATAGGAGACTCCATTGCGAGACACACGGATGTTCCCCTCACCAGGCTGGATAAGGAGCAGGTTATAGTTAGCTACCAGGATACAGAAAGCCACTCAAGCACTCAAGTCACTCAACTACATGTACTACTATGATTCCATCATAATCCATGTGGGGGTGAATGTCTTGAGATGTACCTCACTGGACTATATGAAGAGAGACATGACTAAACTCTCAGATTATGTACCAGAGGCAGGTATAAGCCTATCCTTAAGTAGCATTCTACCTTCTCCAAGGATGATGCCATAATACAAACAAAAATTATATACTTTAACAATTGGCTTAGTTTCTGGTGTCAGTCCAAGGGGATCCAATATCTTTCAGTCTGGGAAGACATGGTTGACAGGCCACACTGTTTTGCCAGAGATGGTTTGCACCTATCTCCTCTAGGCTTTTGGATTCTGGCAAAGGAATTAGCAATCCTTACTGTTCCTTTTTTAGGCAGTGTCAAAATATCCAACCTCCCAACAGAATAAAATCCTTTCTAGATAAGCTCAAGGTACTGCTGCTTAATGCTAGGAGTCTAAACAAGAAACTGCACTTCCTGGAAGCACTCCTCACTTTGAAAGATGCAAATGTCTGTGGAGTCACTGAGAAATAATTCAAAGGTGCGGAAAGCACCCCAGCCATGCAGGGCTACAATGCCTTCCATACATTCAGACTACAAACTGAGCATGAAAGAACCAAAGGAGTAGGTATATCCATTTTCATTAAGGATCACCTCGAGACTGTTCAAACAGTATGACTCTCTTGAGCTACTCCATGTCCAATTCACTATAGGCAAAACTTCCTACCACATCATAGCTAGCTATAGGTTCTAAACCATGAAACAGGAAAAGCATACCGCATACTTGGACTTACTGGAGTCACTTGCCATACAGCCCAATACCTTACTCATGAGTAATTTTTATTATTCTACCACTGACTAGAAAACATATATGACCACAAACATCAAATCTTCTCACCAAGGAACCAAGAACCAAAATGGAACACACGGTCACCAACAGGCACTAAAATCAACTTTATTTAACTTCAATAAAGCTTCATTAAAATCCATTTTAACGGATTTTAATGAAGGTTTATTGAAGTTGAATAAAGTCGATGACCACAAACATGTTAGACTTCATCAATGGAAATGCTGTGGAACAGGTAGTCAGCACACCCGCAAAAGGCTCAAATGTTCTGGACACAGTACTCACTAACACAGGAGAGCATTGCACCCACCCCTGTGTGATGCTCTTCCTGGTGAGATCAAACCATAAATCAGTCTTGTTCAATGTAATTATAAGACCAGATACCTCATAAAGCTCAAAAATACGTAAGAAGTTTTTTTAAGACAAATTACCTCCTACCAAGTGATGGTATAAGTAGTTTCAAATCCCCCTTGAACGAAGATAACATGAACTCCTATGCAGAGGTGTACACCAATTCCCTTTCTAACCACATAAGCAGTTGTCTAGAATTGGCTGTTCCTGACCAGATTAAAACCAGGTCTTGCTGAAAAAACAAGCCACCTTGTTGGATCCCTAGTATAAAATGGCTATACAACAAGAGAAAGAAACTAATATACCAGAATAAGAGGGAAATGGCTCAGCTGAGGAAGAAATCCCTCTAGCTTAAACTAACAAATTAGAGATCTTGTCAAGTCCTCCAACACTAATTATGATGTAAAAATAGCCTCCCTAGCTAAGGATAATCACAAGGCATTCTTTAACAAAGTCTTAAATCTAAAAGGGAATACCCAGCTATGCACTGAACTGATTGTGGATGGCACCACCCATACTCAGGGGTAATAGCTAACCTGCTATCTGACAGATTTGGAGCAAACTTCACCCCCTGTCCCCTCCAGTTATCCCCAAAGGTATACCTGACACCTTTCCTCAGCCTATTATGTCTTGAGAGCAAGTCATCTCGGTACTCTCCATGGCCAAAACTACGGCATCAATGGGACCAGACAACATCCCATGTTGCCTTTTAAACAACTTAAAACATGACCTAGCAGACCCACTTGGATCCCTGTTTAACCACAGCCTGAGAACTGTTTATGTTCTGGAGGAATGGAGGGCAGCAACCTTGTCTGATTTATAGTAGAGAAAAAAATGCTTGAAAACGGACTCCTATGCCCTCTAGTCAATAAACAACCACACTTCAGCTCCCAGGAGTGATTCCCAAATCAGTCAGACCAGGTTAACACCTTCTGCCACAAGATGGATGACCCTGGAATTGCTTAATGTAAATGCACAGCAAAGGTAGTTCTCAACTGCAGATTGAACAAAAAACAACAAACTACAATCTTCCTAATTAACTTCTGCAAATTGATTAGGAGGCAAACAGAATTAGAAACAAACAGAAAAATAACAATTTATGCCACAAAATTAAATAAATGCTTAAAATGCTTCAAAACGGTATAGATAATTGTACAAAGCAAGTACATGTGCAGTAAATCAAGAAAATATTCTTATCTTAGTTTGGATGGCTCTGGATGCAGTTGAAACACTTGAAGTGTTGCTGAGTTCTCTGTAAGTTATATACCCCAAAGTTTTATCATGAAACAAGACATTGTGACCAATTATTCTTTCTAAATATTAAATACTTGCACTCAGATATTATTTTCAGACCTTGCATTGGGCTCTAAAAGTGTACCATTTGCTTTCATGGTACTTTTCTTTAACCTTTTGTCATTACATCTTGTAGGGTGTTTCCTATACAATGTGTGAATTATTTCCTTCATTCCATATAATTTTATAAGATGGTTGTCCCACCAGAATAGTAACTCAGAATGCAATGAGTTAGGATATTTTAACTTGGCATTAAATTCCAAGGTAGAGGCACATACTGAATGAAGTGCATTTGAAACACAGCTATTACATTGTTGCATTGCTATGTTGTCTCAAGCAATGTTTACCAGTTCATGTTTTAAAGTGTTAACTTTAATTTGCTATACTGATTGATTTCACTTGTCATGTTACAGTTAATGATTGTGCTGATATTAAAATGAATTGCATTGCGATCAGAGGTGCCAAGATCGTCTGTAACTTAGATTTGAGATCATCTTGCAAAAACTGGATAAAACAAAATGTTAGTCCTTCAAAAGTTACATCTAAAAATTCCTGCTCATAAACCACTGAAGGAAACAGTTACCAAGTCAAGATTTAAGTAACGTTATCTGGTACAATCACTTAGATGCTCATCATCGTTCAGGTTTGGACTTCTGTAGTATGACAGTATGTGTATTAATGTGTACATTGTAAGACTTTCTTTTATTACAACCAATTTTTTATTGTCATAACCTTACACTAATTGAAAGATTTTGAAGTAGTAGCAGACCCCTACCAGATCTGACATTTCTAACATGTTCAAGTCTTTTAGACCCACCACAATTATGACTTGCTGTATTCCAGCATTCAGTAACAATAGTTATCTGACACTCTTTGGGGCAATAGGCTCTTTCTTATTCCTTACAATACTTCGAACACTACACAGTTGCAAATTTAAAGTGGGATTAAATCAGGTATGTCAGGAATATGTGAAGGAAGCTGTACTAAGCTACTGGCAGGCAGGAAAGCATCATTATGGTAAAGCTTCTGATGCTTATGGAGGAAAATTGAACTCATTTCCTAGTCTAGATGTGGACAGGAATACAAAAGAAGTGAAGGGAAAATAATGAGTACATCAAAGGATAGAGAGATGGGAGAAAAATCTGGTCAAGAAATTTAGCATACAAATTATGGAAGTGACAGAAAAAATAATGAAGGCTGGTGAGAGGTGGGAGTTCATACCTTACAGTGTGACAAAAATGTCACAAAATAATGAGTGAGTTGAGGCAGGCAGGAGTACAGCAGCAGGCAGCACAACCTCTAAATCAGCCAGGGAGCATCATTCTCTTTCAGCCAATCAGCAGCTTGAAAATTGTGACTGACATGAAAATCTGAAGTGCATAGATGGTAGTTGCTAGAAAAAGTAAAAACTATTCTAGGAATTTGACTAAGTTAATGAGCCACAAGGCAGTGTCATGCAAAATGTTAATTAAGGTAAGAAACTATGAACTGCACTAAAATAAGGTTATATAAAGTGTAATGCATACAATGTAAGCAGCATAAGTTACAAAAATGATCAGTTCATAGGTTCATAAGTGTTTACTAGGCTAATGACCACAGGGGCCTTTTTAAGACATGCATCCCAAATCTTTGACAAGTTGTGATACCCTTGATAAGTGTAAGCATTGGCCTGGGAGATTAACCATTTATAGGTTACTTGTGTCCATTAGAAACATAGGTGCCAAACCAGGGATGAATTTTTGGTTTCCCATGTAATTGTCCAAGTTGATTTAGGGAGGAACTTTAATATAGATTTGCGGGTCTACTTCTGTTTGTTGAAAACACACTTTTTCGACAAAAAGAAGATCGAAACCACTTAAGTGAAAGTGCACTATATTGACAGTGCATTTTCACAAAAGCTGATTCACCAAAGCACATTAAAGTGGGGATAAAGAAATATATCCTTTTCCCCACTGTAGTGTGATCTCGGAGTTAGTATATTTAAGCAGGGGCGGTGTGGGGCTGTGGGGGTGCAGGGGGACTACAACCATCTAAGATATATCCTTCTCTCCACACTGCTATGCGTATGCTCAGGTGCCATTTCTTCCCTATCTCACTCGGCATCTTTATCATATCTGCTCTGACCTCATTTAAGCCTATTACTTTCCCTAACTTTATTTTCCTTAGTGCTGTTCTTACTTCTATGGTGGGCTCCTCCTTTTTTTTCATCATAGGCTGCATCTGGGGCAGTATGTCTTCTGTGTGGTTTTCTTCATTCAGAAGATGCTGGAAGTATTCCTACCAGCTGCCTGTGATGTCCTGTGGACTGGTGAGCAAGTTGTTGCTAGCATCCCTTATGAAGGGAGTATGACTATCTTCTTTATCTTTTTGTCTTTGCCATGCAACCTGAAAGAGTTTCTTTGTGCTAGCTACTAACTTGCATTCCAGAAACTAATAGAGTGCATCTGATGCCTTGTTCCTTGCTACTGCAACTCCTTTCTTAGCTCCTTTGTTAGCCAACCAGTATTCCTACTAAGCCTGCCTGGTTGGTCTTTCTTATCTCCCAATTTTTCCCACACTCCTTTCTTTTGATGACTTTCTGGATGTCTGCATTCTACCACCAGCTATCCTTATATGCCTTATTTCCATATCTGACTTGGCCACATACCTCTTCTGTAGTCACCATACATGCTGTTTTGAGGTGCTGCCATTCTTCTTCAACTCAACCTATTTCTTCATCTTCTTCTTGAGGTGCTAGAACCCTGAGTAATTCCTTGAACTGCTGTGCTTTCTCTCCAGTCAACTTCCAGGTCTTCAGCTAGGTCTCTATTCACCTTAAAGCCTTCTTTGACCACTGCAACTGATTGTGACAACTAGTGCTTTATGCTGTGGGCCAACTGTTTCACTTGGGATGACACTGCAATCGCTAATTCTACCCCAGTGCCCTTTCCTTACTAGGAGAAAGTCTACCTGATTTGCATGTTGGTCACTCTTGTACATCTCTGTTTCTGAACAATGTGTTGGATACTATCAAGGCATTTGCCAGACCAAAGTCTAGAATGGCCTCTCAGTCTTTATTCCTGTTGCCACAAATATGTGGACCCAGGCAGTTCAAATATCCTGTTCTGTCTGTCCTGATATGCGCATTCAAGTCACTCATTATTAACACCAAGGCATGTTGTCCTGATTTATCTAGTAGGTCCTGCAACTGCTGTCTGAATGCACTCTTTTCTTCACTATGACAACCCAGCTGTGGGACATAGGGCAATATTCATAATCTCAGCCTATCATTAGGCTGGAGTCCAATTGCCAAGAATCTGTTACTAATTCTGATGACTGCATCTCCCTCACCAACAATTCCCACACCATTTCTAGCCTGTCCTCCTCCTGAGTAGTAGACTGTGGATCCCAAGACAAGTGGCTTTGGTTGACTGCCCTTCTATCTTGTCTCCTGGATATGTAGGATGCGCCTCCTCCTTATCAACCACCATGTCATCTACTTCCAAGCTCCATCCTGTCAGTGAACCTACATTGAGTGTAGCAATTCCATATTTGTCAGTTTGACTGATTTTACATCAAGCTTTTGCTCAACAGCGCTATTCCAGGTAATCCAAGCTGGTCAACTGGGCATTGGCCTACCAGTAGCTTATTGCCACATGGCTGCTGGGATTTATGTTAGGCACACACTAGCCAACAGGGGCACATACACCCCTCCCACCATTAGCATCAGTCCCTGACATAGGTCAAAGTAGGCCAGGTGTTCAATCCACTTAACATCAGCAAATACTCATGCCCGTTTGGTGACATTAGTCAACATGCCTAATCACCTAGAGACATATTCTACACTGTTGAATGGCTAGCCCTGCCACAGTGTGCAGTTTGTGATACATGTTCTCCTATCATGAGGATACTGCACACTACTGCAGATGCCCAAAGCAGTTGGTTTATACAACTCTTGCCCCAATAAGGCACCATGTAGAATCTGTGTTACTGTCCACAGCTCCATTCTTTGGAGAGCTTGAGATGGAAGGTACCTCGCAGAGATACAGGAGAACATGCAAACTCCAAACAGGCATTGGTTGGACATCAGGATTGAACATTGCACCTTGTACATGGGAGGTGAGGATGTTAACCATTATCCAAAGGCTAGTCTTTAAAAATGTGCATCAGATTAATGAATAGCATGTAAACAGAAATCCTCTGAGATGAGTTGAAAATTAGGCCAACTTACTATAGGTTCATAGGTTCATAGGTTCATAGGTTCATACTAGGCTATCTGCCCAAGGGCATTTATAAGCCTAGCCCATAGTTATGTGGCTTTCGCCACCCCTTTAGTTTGAATAAAAACTATGCCTATCATTTTTCTGTGCCTCTGTCAAGCAGTGACACTGAAGTAATCCCTGGGGTATATCTGCGATCTCCCATCCATTGGTCAAGATTCCTCTTGAACAAGGCCAGCGAGGTGCTCTGCCTCACATGTACCGGGATTTTGTTCCACAGCATAGGGAGTCTCTGGGTGATGAATCTGTCCCTCCAGCACGTTCTATTTATAACCGTGTCAAGGTTTAAGTCTCCCGCCCTTGTGGTTCTGAGGGATCTAGATTTTTGAGGTGAAGCATATTCATCAAATCTGGGTTTGACATGGCCTTATATGTCAGGCACAGGTCACCTCTGAGCAAGCGGTATGAGACTGAATAAAGCTGGAGTTCTTTCAGTCGGGCAGCATAAGACATATTTTTGAGACCCTTTATCCTTTTGGTGAGGAACTTTTGGGGCCTTTCAAGCTGCATCAGGTGTCTGGTCAGATACATTCGAGCAGGGCATTGTACTCAATCATAGGTCTAATGAGTGATGAGTACAGGGGGCGATGACCTCCCTTGATCTAGATGTGAATCCCTTCATGATCAGGTGGGCGATATAGAAGGTTTTCCTAACTACTTTAGCAACATGAGTGTCAAACGAAGACTACTGTCAACTTGGGTCCCCAGATCCCTGATGACTTTTCTGTGCTCAGTGGATTGTCACCTATATGGTAGCTAGGGGTAACCTTGTTTTTCCCGAAGGGTATGACTATGCATTTTTTGGCGTTTAACTTCAGGCCATGGCTCTGGCACCAGTTATCCGTTTCTGTGAGGCCCTTCTGGAGGATATCTGTGTCAGATGTGTTTTCGACTATGGCCCAGTTTGCAGTCATCTGCAAACTTTGTCAGCCATAACCCTCCTGTGTTTGCTTGTACTTCAGAAAAGTAGATGCCGAACAAGAGTGGACCCAGGACTGAGCCCTGTGGGACACCACTTGTGACCGGCTTTGAGTCTGACATGGCTCCAGCAACTCTGACCCTGTGGGTTCTGTCGCTTAGCCAGTTTGCAACCCATCTTGTGATGTATGGGTTTACATTCAAGCTGATGAGTTTTTCGATGATACCTGAGTGGGGTATTGTGTCGAAGGCCTTTGCCAGGTCGAGGTAGGCTGTATGGACTGCCTTTCCCTCATCAATGGCCTTGGTGACTGTCTCGAAAAAGTCAACCAAGTTTAAGAGGCAGGATCTGCCTTTGACAAAGCCAAACTGGGTTGGATCCAAAGTCTGCAAGTTCCCTATGTCTTTATTTATGAGTTCCATTATGATCCTCTCCATGGCTTTGCAGATAAGGCTTGTCAAGCTAATGGGGCGGTAATTTCCAGGGTCTGTGGAGGCACCGCCCTTATGAAGTGGGACCACAGTCGCCGTCGCCACTCCTTGGAGTGCGTATCCTGAGGTGAGGCTAAGATTAAACAGCTGTCCTAACTGTGGGTTTAATTCCTCGTTGAGTTCATGAAGCACACAGCCGGGGACACCATCCGGTCCCATGGATGCTGAGTTTTTTGCCTTAGTGAGGGCAGTTCTCACCTGGGCGTCGGACATGTTTGGGGGCTACAATCCTCTGGAATAGGTATCTCTCCTTTTGCGGGGGAGGGGGGGGAGAAGTTTGCACTGAACCTGTCAGCCAGTATGTTAGCAATGTGTGTAGGTTCAGTAATTTTCACATCATTTTGAACTAATTCTGAGCATATCTGGGAGTTTCCTCCTAGGTTTCTAACATAGCTAAAGAAGGCCTTATGATTGTCTTTAGAGTCCTTGGCGATTTTTCTCTCAAAATTTGCCTTTGATGATTTTATGAGAGCTCTTAGTTTTTTACTTATAATGATCAAAGTGTCTTACCTTTCAAGGATTTTGCTCTATCTTGTAGTAGCTTCCTCCTTTTGTTGTAGAGCTTGTTTATGGCTGGGGTCCACCAGACTGGACGCTTGCCTTTGGTACAGAGAGTCTTAGTTTTGTTTGGGATTGCCTGATCCATGCAGTCCTGTAGGTGCTGGTAGAAGGCATTTGTAAGTGATTCAGCGGTTTGAGTAATGTTTACCACTGGCTCAGGGGCCTTAAAGGAGACCACACTAGTTTTTAGAAGTGTGAAATCGGCTATAGCCTTTGGATAGTTTCTGTTGCATCCAGCTACACAAACCAATGATCTGAAAGGTTGGAAGATGATGGTGCAAGCTCTTGGCATACCCTATCCATAGGAGTGGTGGTAACATGCAAATGACTTCATGAATAAGGCAACACCTTTTCCAAACCTGTACCTGACTGGCTAAGTATATAATCTAAGAAAGAGTACAAAAGAGAATTTGAAAAAGAAATCTGCTAAATCCAAAAGTTGTTTTTGTTATACTGCAGCCTGAAAAGATGCAGCATCCAAATCTAATTCTCCTCATTTCTGATGTTTTTATTACATAAGTAAAGTATGCCTATTCCAATACAAAAGTTGTCTGTCTGTATGGTTATCTGTGGACAGTATTACAACTGCCTGTAGATAAACTAACAATATGTATATTCATGTTGTAATCAAATGAAAGGTGTGCATTTCTTGAAATTATGGACAATGGTGGTATAGAAATGTTATTGTAAAAAAAATTGTAACATAGGAACATATTCAATTTGCAAAATCAATATTTTTAAAGAATGATGAAGAAAAGAAATGCTTTCAAGTAATTTGAATATCAAGATGCATACATGTGCTATAACACAGCACTATTTAGTAGAGGATGAGTCCAGCAAATCATGAAATGGTTAGTGTTTAAAGAGGATTGATAAGAAGATTTTGGTGACCATGGTGGTGCAGAGGTTGGTGGTGTTGCCTCACAGCAAGAGGTTCTCCGGTTCGATTCTCAGCTGGGTACCCTCTGTGCTGAGTCTGCATGTCCTCCCTGTGGTCACGTGGATTTCCTCTGGGATCACCGGTTTTCTCCCACATTCAAAAGACATGCAGTAGGTGGATTGGACACTCTAAATTGACCATAGGTGTGAGTGTGTGTGTGAGTGGTGCGGATGAACTACTGCGGCAGGGCTAGCCACTCGGCAGTGCAAGCCTTGGCTCAAGATGATTGTCACTATTGAAGTGACACCTCAACCCCATGTGAAAAATGGGAAAAGGGATTGAGGATGGATAGATAAGAAGATTTTTGGGAGGTAACTGACAGATGTCCCTATTTGAAGATTGTTTTGATGAAAGAGGTTAGAAAACAAGAATCGTTAGTAAACATTTTTACTTTCTATTTCAGCTTTGGAGGGGCATTCATTACTAATGCTTTATCTTTATTTTTGCATTTTAATATTTTTTTTTATTAATTGTATTTATTTTCATGTTTGTATGAATAAGATTGTATTAAGAAAGGTCCCCAACTGTTTGAAATAAATGCTATGAGTTCATTTATAACCATCCGATCTATCACCAGCTCAGGCAAATAACACACAAATTTAACATCTCATACAAAATATGGCACTTCAGAAATGTAACCCCCCCCCATGCTGCACTACAGTTTGGCTAAAGAAATAAAAGCATATTTGGCATTGGAATAGGACCGACCATGTTCTAAACTTGCCAATAAGAAAAGTGACTGTGCTAACTGTTCATAGATTCATAGGCACTTACTAGGCTATTGATCCATGGAGGATCTTTAGAAGCCTAGCCATGCATTCTCATGACATTTTTAGCCCTTACTATTTAAGTTATAATAACCCAGAGATAGCAAAAACATTTATATGTTGCTCCTAACCATAAAGGACAAGGGTGCTAAACCAGAGGTGAATTTGCATTTTCCCATCCATTCATCCAGATTACATTTGAATAGGGTAAGGGAGGTACTTTGCTTTGTATGGAGAGGAAGAGGATTCCAAAGACATGGTATTCTCTGTTATACATATCTATCCCTCCAACATGTCATACTTATACTTATAATATGAGTGACTTTTATTCATTACTGAGAGACTTAGAGAATAACTTCTATAAAATTCAAAGACTGTCATGGCAGAGAAAGCATTTACAAGCATGCCTCAATTTCAAAGTTGTCCCGAGAGGCATGCGTGTGATGTGCATGCCTACTTACGGACAACAATACCCAGATCTTTTGAAAAAATGGCAAGATCTGAATCTAGAGCTGAGTAACAAGTATATACATCTGTTGTTAGAGTATTTTGAACCGCTAGAGACTGCTATCCAAAAAGATATTGATGCAGCATATCAAGCGATAACTGAGAGGTTCACTTCAGATATATTTACGAGGAAGCTCAATGATGTATCAACACAAATAAGTTTGTTTGGCGAGAAATTAAGAGGAATCAAACAAAAGAAATTAACCAGGGACGTGCACGACTTCCGAAAGGGGAACATCTTTGTTTGGCCGAAAACGACAGACAACAATGCAACACCAATTGAACGTCACTACCGCTCGCAGCAAAGGCAACCCGACAGCAGAGAAGCAAGTACTTCAGGCCGGATGTCGACTACTATAAACAACACAGGAGAATTTCCTCACATTAGAAGGGATGCACTGACTGCCAACATAGACGAATCAACACCGCCACCTAATCAGTTAGCGCTACATTCTACAGATGATTCCATCAGGACAGGGACTATCAGAAAACACACTGCGGCACCCACTAGGGATATGGATGGCCCTTTTCCCATCAGACTGAACACGTTCACCAGAGGGAGATCGGTGAGCCGAGGTCCAAGGAAACGAAAGTTCTCAGCCGACAGGCACGAGAGACAACAGAAAAGGAACTGGAATTGACTCTACTGGTATTTAATTTTTCTAAATATGATCTGTCTGTATCTGATATTTCACTCTTGAACAGAGGGCTTAATTATGTGCCCTCACAGTATAGTAAACTGTCTGAAACATTGATAGATATAAGATTGTTTGCCAGGAAAGTAGCTCTGAGAATGTTTTTTAAGAACCAAGTGCATCAAGCGCAAGTCGTTGACACCAGCCTTAAGCGTAGAAGCACCTTCTCCCCGATCTTGCCTTTCAATGTAGAGTGCTTTGTGAAAACATGCGAGAAAGACATTTATAACTTATACACCACCAAAAATGTTAAAAATAGATTTTTTAACTTAGAGAAGGCTGAATACAATTCTTTAATGAATTTGAAGTATAATGAAGATATATTAATAATCAATGCTGACAAAGGGGGAGGAGTGGTGCTTTTAGATAAAGCAGAATATGTTGAGACAATAGAAGCTACTCTAGCCCAGAATGACACCTACAAAGAACTAACACTAGAAGGAGTGATGAATATCATTAACAATGTTAGAGATGAGTTATATGACATCCTGATGTGCAGACAAGTAAGTAAAGAAATGTTTGATTTCCTTTACATAGAAGAACCACTTATACCAGTGCTAAAAGGCTTGCCAAAAGTACACAAACAAGTAGAACCGATGCCCATGAGACCCATAGTATCAGGTAGACAATGGGCGACATATAACACCTCAAGGTTTTTGGAGAAGATGTTAAGGCCATTAGTGAATAAGATTCACACGATTCTTAGAGATACACATCATTTGTTAAAAGACATAGGATCCTTTGACCTCCTAGAAAAAAGGAATGGGAAATTACTCTTGGTCACATTAGACGTTCGTGATTTATTCACCTGCATTCCCAATGAATATGGTGTACAGGCTGTGAGGGAGGTGATGGTTGCCAAGAGTGAGTTCTCAAGAGATAGACAGATTTTAATTGGGCAATTATTGGAATTGGTATTGAATTGTAATGTTTTCATGTTTCATAGTAAGTACTATCTACAGACATGGGGTGTCGCTATGGGCACCCCATGCGCAAACTCCTATGCTAACTTAGTACTATATAGCTGGGAGCAGAAACATATATTCAACAGTCCATGGATGGATAAGATACGTATGTATAAGAGATTCATTGATGATGTGATACTGGCATGGGATGGCACTACTGATGAGTTGAGGAGTTTTGTAAATTATTTGGAAGAAACAACTACATTTCTGAAATTCACATATGAATATTCCTATAGTGAGATTAACTTTTTAGATTTAACTCTATACTACGACACAGAAGACAAATTATCTTTCAAGTTGTTTAGAAAGACATGTTGGAGGAATACAATTTTAGAATATAGCAGTATGCACCCGAGATATATGTTTTCTGGAATAATGAAAGGGCAGTTTTGGAGGTTAACCAGAATATGCAAGGACCCGACCATATTACAAACAGAGGCAGACAACATGGAAAGGTTATTTATGGCCAGGGGATATAACAGCAAGGTGGTTCAAGAGACGAGACACAACATCATACCACATGAGAATATAGAGGATGAGGCACATAGTTGCCCTAGAGACAAACGCAGAGGGAAAAAGAGACTGAGAGATGAACAATCCGAAACATATGACAGACAAAATAAGAAGATCAATTTAATCTTGAAATATACAAATGACATCAATGAAATCAGGAGGATCATAAATAGACATTGGAACATCCTTACTGTTATAGACGATATTAGGGTAATAGTAGGTGAAAAACCAGGATTTGTTTATCGGACCTGTGACAATTTGAAAACAATCTTTTCTTCCAAATTACATAATAATATTTATGACAAGGATGGAAATACTGATAATCCAGGGACACATCCTTGCAAAAATTGTAGCATGTGCCAATACATCACCACCATACAAGACTATCAACATCCACATGGACATTTCCATTTTTCACCAAGGACACAGACGAGCTGCAACACTAAGAATTTAATATACATGGCTAACTGCACCCTCTGCCCAGCCTTCTACATTGGTCTCACCAAGAGGAGACTGAGAGAGCGCATTTATAACCATGTCTATGACATTCGCAAACATCATGAACTGAATGCATTGGCTAAACACATTATTGTAAATCCTACACACCATTTCAAATTTAGAGTGTTACAAACTCTGCACATTAGTCCTAGGATGGGGGACAACAGCAATGCTCTAGCGAAATTAGAGATGGAGTGGATTTTTAGGTCAGGGGCACACAGATACCCAGGAATCAATAACTATGTTACAGTTAAACCATTTATAGAATAAATTAATATAGTTATCTCCTTTTAACAACATGTGTTTATATTCTGTTTTTACTACACACAAGCAGAATGTTTTTATAAATACACAGGCTGAGATTCGGATAATAATGCTAACTACTAGTGTTTAACAAGATTTCAACAATGTGGATGCATCCAGTTCCATGTATTGTAGACATGGATAGGTTGCAAGAAGTTGCACTAGTATTGATGGAAGCCTGAAACCATCTACATGATATTGTTTATTTCATTGAACCATATAGTATCTTAAGTAGACTGACCACAAGGGATAAAGAACACCCTACTCATTTATATCTACCTATACTCCGGGCCAGCATCAGGAATGAGACTTGAAGAATATATTTAAAGTTCATTGATTTCATGGCTGACTATTATATGGAAAGCCAATATTGATTTATATAATTCTATGCGATGTCTATATTTATATATTTTTATACATATATGTAATTTAATTTTAATTAACTATGGGGAACATGATGAGGCTTCTGTTATTTATCCATCATGGTCCACAGAAATTTATCCATATAATATCTAGAAGATGACTGTTATATTAGACATGAATTGTTTTGTATTTACGATCCTTCACATAAGGTTTTAACTCTCCACAGTACTAAGCTATATTTGACACAATTTTAATGTTATGTTTTTTAACTTCACCAATCTACAAACAGTTTTTGTTTTTTACATACATTTCTATTAATTTAGAGTTATTTATTATTTATTGATATTCACATAAAAATAAGAAGTGAAATCATTGAACAATACAGGAGAGATATATGTCTCTTACTTTATTTAATATAACATAGGTTGAAGAGATCAGAAGTTCATGATTATCAATTGTTATGATGAATTGTTTTTTCTGACAAGTTATTTAAAGCTATCATGATATTTTAAAAGGATGAATTTCTATACACAATAGCGTAATGGGGAACTTGAAAATGGTAGGAATGCCTTAGTTATTCGTCCAACTTTTTGTGGGAAAATATTTTAACAGGAATTTTAGATGTGTCAGTTCTATGCTGAGTTATAAATACGATACCTCTAGCAGAAACTATGAAATTTAACAATAACACTAACAGGATAGACTTATTTACCGTAGTTTTCACATATATTCCCACACAGGACACAGACCAAAATAGTACTTCACAACCGTAGTTAAGAAATGAAGATAGGGATTAATCATGATGCAGATAATTAGATACATGTCTACCTTCGTGATTGATTTCTTCATGGGTTTTATTATTTGTTTTATTATTTGTTTGTTAATATATATATATTGCTTAGGAAATATTCATGTTTTTACATTATTTTATACACATGACATACTTACATGCACGAATAGTGTTTATGAGCATAGCTCTGTCTTACGTGTAGATTTTGAAGGAAGTTTTTATTCGACACATGTTATGCTTTTTATACACCTTCCATGTATACGTAGTAGTTTTTGGATAAATATTCAACAATCGTTTTAATACATGAGCAGCTAGATGTGACACTAGTGCCTAGCCACTAAAGCACACATTGATAGGGATGTCTTTGCTAATGTTTTGACACAGTTAGTATCAGAATGTGTCTTTATAAGACGATCATATCTACTCTGTGTGGAAGAACTATTTATATTTTTATTAATAAGTAATAAAGTAGCATAAATGATATTTAGTAACTGGGCATGAGCTGAATGCGTAGCGTTGAACTCTTAAAAAAGTTACAAGCCTTGTTACCAATTTACTTATTAATGGTTAAATTGACAAATTGTTTAATTGTTTAATAATAATTGAAAGCACTGATAGGTATAAAAAGAAGTAGGCTAGATAATTTAATTTGTATCTGAAGAAGCGTGCAAGAAGCACGCGAAAGCGCTCATTCTTGTGTAAGTTATCGTTTGGAATAAAGGATATTTGTGAAGGAACCAGTGCTCTCGTGGTGTGTCCTGTTAGTTACTTCTGTGATTTTGGCGTTGCTGTTTGCTACAGGATACTTTAGGAGGACAGCGGCAATTGCGTTTTACTTTATGTTGCAGAAGACATTAAGATAGGTTTGCCACCTGTCCTTCCTTGCACAAGATGGTCCCTATTTGGGGAGTTGTGTCCTGCAAAAAAATATGTAAAATGGAAAATGTCCTGAGATTTTATGTCAAAAACTATTTTCAAATATTTCCATGATAGTTGCATAAAACAATTATTTTCTATCTAAAACACATTAACATGATATGAAATAACAGCAACAACTCAGATTCTATGAAAGTGAGCTTTTATTTTTGACAGCAAAGTGAAGTCCACTCTTTTGCACTGATTGCAGCCATGTTTTGTCCTGTAAAATTACACGCTTCAATAAAAAAATTCTCACTTTAAACATTTGAATAGGTGGCAACCCAAGAGTAAGATCTCTTTAGTGCTTTTGTATCCTGTGGTGTTTATTTCACCACTGCACTTGTGGACGTGCAGTTGATCAGACAGGACAGGGTCTGTTGAAGCTCTCTGTGTGAGGCAGAGATTGGTCTCAGTAGCCTGTAAGGTACTGAGAAGAGGGACAAGGCTTTGAGATGGCCAGTGTAGTTTTTATGATTTAGACTCTTGATTTTCTTGGTGAGAAATAGCTAAGATCATTTAAGTTTTGTTAAATGTTTGGACAGGTACATATCAAAGGGACATTATACTCAATGATCAACCTAACAAGTGCTGAATACAAGGGAATGATCACATCTCTGGACCTAGACAACATACCCTTACAAATAAGTTGTGCACTGAAAAATGACTTTCATACAATAGTTCATATATGGTGATCAAAGTACAGTTTGTTGTCTACATAGATCCCTAGGTTCCCTAACTATCAAATCAATTTTCAGGGGTGTTTTTTCAATGTGATAGCTACAAGAGACATCATGCTTGTCAAAGAAGACTGTTATACAACTTTTGGTATTTAGTTTTTGTCGCTCATCCCTCTCTAATATAGATGATAAACAGGTGGGGTAGTTCGTTAGATGCTTTTTTACATAAAAACGCATCAGGATGGATGGCAGCATCATAAAACAAAAACATAAACAAGGAAGTGATGTTTAAAACAAAAACGTATGGTGGAGCGTTAATGTGCTGTGTTTCTGTGGAATAAAGTGAACTGAAGTGTGCTGAGCCATCTGTGGGTTTTTTCACAATTTTCTAAGCTTGCCCTGCTCAGGGCTTTATTGTTTTGCCTGAAAAGCTGCTTCATTTTGTGGATAATAAACATAAACTCACTGATTAACAGACAGACCATACAGACATACATTCTTACATCTGAACAGCTTACTACAAAATGGCAGTCAGGCTCGCACATGCTCAGTATTTATACTCTTGTGCAAGCCCTTGGATAGCTTTTTAAAGGCACATACACACACACATTGATGTACTTCCTCCCTCCTAAAAAAGATTGTCCTTAGTTAAAAATAACATTGGAATTAGACATCCATTACTAAAGACATTAGAAATAAACACAATGTTCATGTCAAACTTGCTGTGCATCTATTACATGGTCTGCAGATGCAACTGGATTTGGTAACATAACAATCTGGACTGGGTTTAGCAACAGGGACAGTCCTCAGTGAACAACTCATATCAGGAACTTCTGGATTCATCACAGGAATGGGAATATTCTCTGGAACTTCTTCTGGAACTGGAACACTAGATAACTCACTCTGAGATAAAGAGTCTTTCTCACAGGCTATATGTTGTGGTGTAGGCTCAGACACCGGCATCAAATGTTTCCGATTCTGCCTAAACTCTACTCCCTGTGATTCCACAATGTATGATCTCGGCTCTGGGCAAATATTCTTCATGATGTCAATCCAATTATAACCTTTGTATGTTTGCATCCTTACCACTTCTTCTTCTCATAATGGATTTTTGTAGTAGGACTTCTGGGTTAAATGCTTCTTCAACAGATTGGTTTTCACTGACCTGAAGTTCTTGACACATGGAACCAACAACTGACTACTTAGGTTCATAGGTTCATACTAGGCTATCTGCCCGAGGGCATTTACAAGCCTAGCCCATCGTTTTGTGGCTTACGCCACCCCTTTAGTATGGGGAACTATACCCATTATTTTGCTGTGCCTCTGTCGAGCAGTGACACTGAGGTAATCCCTGGGGTATATCTGCGATCTCCCATCCATTGGTCAAGATTTCTCTTGAACAAGGCCAGCGAGGTGCTCTGCCTCACATGTACCGGGATTTTGTTCCACAGCATAGGGAGTCTTTGGGTGATGAATCTATCCCTCCAGCACGTCCTATTAATAGCCGTGTCGAGGTTTAAGTCTCCCGCCCTTGTGGCTCTGATGGATCTAGATTTTTTGAGGTGAAGCATATTCATCAAATCTGGGTTTGACATGGCCTTGTATGTTAGGCAAAGGTCACCTCTGAGCAAGCGGTGGCGACTGAATAGAGCTGGAGTTCTTTCAGTCGGGCAGCATAGGACAGATTTTTGAGACCCTTTATCCTTTTGGTGAGGAACTTTTGTGGCCTCTCCAGCTGCTGCAAGTGTCGGGTCAGATACATCCTGAATGGGGCATTGTACTCAATCACTGGTCTGATGAGTGATGAGTAAAGGGAGACTATGACCTCCCTTGATCTAGATGAGAATCCCTTCATGATAAGGTGGGCAATGTAGAAGGTCTTCCTAACTACTTTAGCTACATGGGTGTCGAATGACAGACTACTATCAACCTGGGTCCCAGGTCCCTGATAACTTCTTCTGTGCTCAGTGGATTGCCACCTATTTGGTAGCTAGGGGTAACCTTGTTTTTCCCAAAGGGTATGACTATGCATTTTTTGGCATTTAACTTCAGGCCGTGGCTCTGGCACCAGTTATCCGTTTCTGTGAGACCCTTCTGAAGGATATCTGTGTCAGATGTGTTTTCTACTATGGCGCCCAGTTTGCAGTCATCTGCAAACTTTGTCAGCCATAACCCTCCTGTGTTTGCTTGTACTTGGAAAAGTAGATGCCAAACAAGAGTGGGCCCAGGACTGAGCCCTGTGGGACACCACTTGTGACAGGCTTTGAGTCTGACATGGCGCCAGCAACTCTGACCCTGTGGGTTCTGTCACTCAGCCAGTTTGCAACCCATCTTGTGATGTATGGGTTAACATTTAAGCTGATGAGTTTTCAATGATACCCAGTGGGGTATTGTATCGAAGGCCTTAGCCAGATCGAGGTAGGCTGTATGGACTGCCTTTCCTCGTCAATGGCTTTGGTGACTGTTTCAAGAAGTCAACCAAGTTTAAAAGGCATGATCTGCCTTTGACAAAGCCAAACTGGGTTGGATCCAAAGTCTGCAAATTCCTTATGTCTTTATTTATGAGGTCCATTATGATCCTCTCCATGGCTTTGCAGATAAGGCTTGTCAAGCTAATGGGTCGGTAATTTCCAGGGTCGGTGGAGGCACCGCCTTTGTGAAGTGGGACCACAGTTGCAGTGCGCCACTCCTGGGTGCGTATCCACAGGTAAGGCTTTGATTAAACAGCTGTCCTAGCTCTAGGTTTAATTCCTCATTGAGTTCGTGGAGCACACAGCTCAGGACACCATCAGGTCCCATGGATGCTGTGTTTTTGCTTTGGAGAGAGCAGTTCTCACTTGGGCGCTGGAGATGTTTGGGGGCTGCAATCGTTTGGTATAGATATCTCTCCTTTTGGGGGAGGGAGAAGTTTGCACTGAACCTGTCAGCCAGTATGTTGGCAATGTCTGTAGGATCAGTAATCTTCACATCATTTGAACTAGTTCTGAGCATATCTGGGAGTTTCCTCCTAGGTTTCTAACATAGCTAAAGAAGGCCTTATGATTGTCTTTTGAGTCTTTAGCTATTTTTCTCTCGAAATTTGCTTTGGATGATTTTATGAGAGCTCTTAGTTTTTTACTTATAGTGATCAAGGGTGTCTTACCTTTTAAGGATTTTGCTCTATCTTGTAGTAGCTTCCTCCTTTTATTGTAGAGTTTGTTTATGGCTGGGGTCCACCAGACTGGACGCTTGCCTTTGGTACTAAGAGTCTTTGTTTTGTTTGGGATTGCCTTATCCATGCAGTCCTGCAGGTGCTGGTAGAAGGTGTTTGAAAGTGATTCAGCGGCTTGAGTACTGTTTTCCGCCGGCTCGGGGGCCTTAAAGGAGACCACACTAGTCTTTAGAAGTGTGAAGTCGGCTTTTGAGAAGTTCTTTACTGTGGTCTTTTTTATTTCAGGTGGGGGTGGGATGAGGACCTCCAGCGAGATTAGTTTGTGATCTGATCTCACCAGTGAGGGTATACTTCCGGTGTTGAACATTGTGCTCCCATGTTCGTGATAATGAGATCAAGTATGTTATCTCCTCTTGTGGGGATGGTGACTAGTTGTTCCATGGCATTTGAGTTTATGAATTCCAGGAACTTTTGGGCTAGGGTGTTTGGGCTTGAGTAGTGTTCCCAGTCTATATTAGGGTAATTGAAGTCACCTAGTATGATGGTGTTTGGTGATACATTTATCCCCTCTAGTGTTTTCAGGAAGGCCATGTGAGGTTCCTGAGTTTGTGAGGGTGGCCTGTAACATGCTACAATTTGCAGAGCAGTCTTGCCTATGGTTAATTGCACCTGGATGGTCTCCGATGCATCGTGCGTTGCCACCAGTCTTGAGGTGTGGGTGTCCTTGATGAATATGGATACCCCCTCCTTTCTTGGTATTGTCCGGATTTTGGGGCCGGAACGCATGATATGAGGTAAAACCTGATAGCGCTGGGGTGCTCTCAGGAGCCTTGAACCAGGTTTCTGTCACAGCACAGACATCGATGTTCTCCATACTGAGAAGGGCCTCGAGTGCGTGCATTTTGAGATTTAGACTTCTGGCATTGAGCAGCATTACCCTTAGTTTTTTTCCTTTTTGTGTTCTAGGGTGGTAGGTTTAGAATTTGAGCCTTGCCTAAAAAGGCACTATGGGGTGGCAAGAGCCTTTGCCAATATCCGAATCCCAGGGTGACAGGTGCAAGCCGTCCCTTGCGGAAACAGCGTGGCTTGTCCAGCATGTCATCCCAGGCAGACAGATACTGGATCCCCTTTGAATGACACCAGTGTTTAAGCCAATTGTTAAAGCTGATCATCTTATCTCTGTATTGTGGCATCACTCTTGGTGAAGGTAGGATACTGCTCAAGGTCAGGGTCATACCTGCCTGGGCTACATAATCAGAGAGCTCCTCAATGTCTCTTTTCATGTAGTCCAAGGAGGTGCGTCTCAGGTCGTTTACACCAGCGTGGACAATGACTGAGTCATATTTGTACTTGCTGTTGAGAGACCTGAGTGCTTGCGTTATGTGGCGGATTCTAGCGCCCGACAGGCAGCTTACTGTGACCTTCTCCTTACTCAGTCTGGTGAGCGGGACGTCAGTGTGTCTGACTATGGAGTCACCAATGACTAGTGTGTCTGGCATTGTGTTTGGCCTTAAGGGCTGTGACTGTTTGACACTCTGACTGTGAGGTCTATGTGTTGCAGGTGTTGTGTTCTGAGGTGCTGGTTGTTTGGGTGTCTGCTTTGGTGGCCTCTGCTGTTTTGGTAGATTTGTGATCAGAGCCTCCGAGTATGTCTTTGTGTGTTTATGTGTATGATTTGAGGTTGTAATGGTGCTATGTGAGACTGGGTCTATGGTGTGTGTGGTAACCTTCTCCTCCTGACTGGTCTTGCCAGTCCTATGTTGAAGAGCTCAGCCTCCAGTTTGGCTGTATAGTTGCATCTCGCATGTATTTGTGTTTTGTGGGAGGAGGAGAGGGTTGTCTGTGTACATGAGGCAATTGTGACATTGCCTCAGTATTCCCAGGTTCACCAGCTGAGCAGGAGAGGACACTAGCAACTGATCCCTCGACATGCTAGAAGGATAGACAAAAACTTTAAAAAGATTCAGGGGACGTGGGTGACCGAGAAATAGGGGTTACCTTTTGGGGTACTATCTATGACAAGAGTGCCGTATCAAGGTAATAAGTACTGTAGGAGCAAGTGCTAGGTTTAACAGATAGAGAATAGTCTACTTGGAGTCAAGTGGAGATGATCTTTTAGTTATAGGATACGCTGATTAGATCAGTAGTATAGTTCGAGGAAGGTAGTTTTAAGGGAAAATTTGAAGAGTGGACTTTAGGTAGCCTGAATAGTTTAAACCTGCTTAACCGGCGCTGCCCTAGTGTGCAACAGTGGCAGCTCCGCTGCTAAACCGCAGCTAGCGTTTACCTCGTTTTATACCAGGGGGCTGGAAAAAGCTAGAAACTGGCCCAAAATGACCAATAAACTACTAGTTACTGGCTGAAACCTCACAAAACTGGACAAAAGGCAGCTCAATGCTTCCCACTCCCACTGGTAAGCAAGGTAACTTCCTCTCCCCAAATAAGGCAAGGAAACAGTACACAGGAACTACAACCAAAGCCCAGGAATCAGCAACTCTGAAACTGGACTAAACTAGTAAAGCAGGAAAAACAAGAGATATTGTTTTCTTTTTCTTTTTTTTTCACAAAACAGGCAGAAACAGGTACAGCAAACACTTATAAATGCTATGAATCAGCTACTACAGCTTACACAGAAGAATTTGCTACAAATACAGTCAAATAGTAACAAACAAGGATTCCAAGTGCAATATTAAGTTAAATGCAGTAAAAACAGCTTCAATGTAACAGAAAGGCAGGCGAAATACAGTCGCTAGGTATTCAGATGTGGAAAGCAACAAAAAATATACTTAGTATCAAGAAAAGTCGCTTATTCAGCTCTCTGCAGCCTGGATTACTCTGCTGGCCCACGTGGAGTCTGTGCTGAGTAGGTACAAGCTGAAAAACGCGCATTTACCGCGTTTTATACCAGGGGGCTGGAAAAAGCTAGAAACTGGCCCAAAACGACCAATAAACTACTAGTTACTGGCTGAAACCTCACAAAACTGGACAAAGGCAGCTCAATGCTTCCCACTCCCACTGGTAAGCAAGGTAACTTCCTCTCCCCCAAATAAGGCAAGGAAACAGTACACAGGAACTACAACCAAAGCCCAGGAATCAGCAACTCTGAAACTGGACTAAACTAGTAAAGCAGGAAAAACAAGAGATATTTTTTTCTTTTTTTTTTTTCACAAAACAGGCAGAAACAGGTACAGCAAACACTTATAAATGCTATGAATCAGCTACTACAGCTTACACAGAAGAATTTGCTACAAATACAGTCAAATAGTAACAAACAAGGATTCCAAGTGCAATATTAAGTTAAATGCAGTAAAACAGCTTCAATGTAACAGAAAGGCAGGCAAAATACAGTCGCTAGGTATTCAGATGTGGAAAGCAACAAAAAATATACTTAGTATCAAGAAAAGTCGCTTATTCAGCTCTCTGCAGCCTGGATTACTCTGCTGGCCCACGTGGAGTCTGTGCTGAGTAGGTACAAGCTGAAAAACGCTGGTTTACCGCGTTTTATACCAGGGGGCTGGAAAAAGCTAGAAACTGGCCCAAAATGACCAATAAACTACTAGTTACTGGCTGAAACCTCACAAAACTGGACAAAAGGCAGCTCAATGCTTCCCACTCCCACTGGTAAGCAAGGTAACTTCCTCTCCCCAAATAAGGCAAGGAAACAGTACACAGGAACTACAACCAAAGCCCAGGAATCAGCAACTCTGAAACTGGACTAAACTAGTAAAGCAGGAAAAACAAGAGATATTTTTTCTTTTTTCTTTTTTTTTCACAAAACAGGCAGAAACAGGTACAGCAAACACTTATAAATGCTATGAATCAGCTACTACAGCTTACACAGAAGAATTTGCTACAAATACAGTCAAATAGTAACAAACAAGGATTCCAAGTGCAATATTAAGTTAAATGCAGTAAAACAGCTTCAATGTAACAGAAAGGCAGGCGAAATACAGTCGCTAGGTATTCAGATGTGGAAAGCAACAAATAATATACTTAGTATCAAGAAAAGTCGCTTATTCAGCTCTCTGCAGCCTGGATTACTCTGCTGGCCCACGTGGAGTCTGTGCTGAGTAGGTACAAGCTGAAAAACGCGCGTTTACCGCGTTTTATACCAGGGGGCTGGAAAAAGCTAGAAACTGGCCCAAATGACCAATAAACTACTAGTTACTGGCTGAAACCTCACAAAACTGGACAAAAGGCAGCTCAATGCTTCCCACTCCCACTGGTAAGCAAGGTAACTTCCTCTCCCCAAATAAGGCAAGGAAACAGTACACAGGAACTACAACCAAAGCCCAGGAATCAGCAACTCTGAAACTGGACTAAACTAGTAAAGCAGGAAAAACAAGAGATATTTTTTTCTTTTTTTTTTTTTTCACAAAACAGGCAGAAACAGGTACAGCAAACACTTATAAATGCTATGAATCAGCTACTACAGCTTACACAGAAGAATTTGCTACAAATACAGTCAAATAGTAACAAACAAGGATTCCAAGTGCAATATTAAGTTAAATGCAGTAAAAACAGCTTCAATGTAACAGAAAGGTAGGCGAAATACAGTCGCTAGGTATTCAGATGTGGAAAGCAACAAATAATATACTTAGTATCAAGAAAAGTCGCTTATTCAGCTCTCTGCAGCCTGGCTTACTCTGCTGGCCCACGTGGAGTCTGTGCTGAGTAGGTACAAGCTGAAAAACGCGCGTTTACCGCGTTTTATACCAGGGGCCTGGAAAAAGCTAGAAACTGGCCCAAAACGACCAATAAACTACTAGTTACTGGCTGAAACCTCACAAAACTGGACAAAAGGCAGCTCAATGCTTCCCACTCCCACTGGTAAGCAAGGTAACTTCCTCTCCCCCAAATAAGGCAAGGAAACAGTACACAGGAACTACAACCAAAGCCCAGGAATCAGCAACTCTGAAACTGGACTAAACTAGTAAAGCAGGAAAAACAAGAGATATTTTTTCTTTTTTCTTTTTTTTTTTCACAAAACAGGCAGAAACAGGTACAGCAAACACTTATAAATGCTATGAATCAGCTACTACAGCTTACACAGAAGAATTTGCTACAAATACAGTCAAATAGTAACAAACAAGGATTCCAAGTGCAATATTAAGTTAAATGCAGTAAAAACAGCTTCAATGTAACAGAAAGGCAGGCGAAATACAGTCGCTAGGTATTCAGATGTGGAAAGCAACAAATAATATACTTAGTATCAAGAAAAGTCGCTTATTCAGCTCTCTGCAGCCTGGATTACTCTGCTGGCCCACGTGGAGTCTGTGCTGAGTAGGTACAAGCTGAAAAACGCGCGTTTACCACGTTTTATACCAGGGGGCTGGAAAAAGCTAGAAACTGGCCCAAAACGACCAATAAACTACTAGTTACTGGCTGAAACCTCACAAAACTGGACAAAAGGCAGCTCAATGCTTCCCACTCCCACTGGTAAGCAAGGTAACTTCCTCTCCCCAAATAAGGCAAGGAAACAGTACACAGGAACTACAACCAGAGCCCAGGAATCAGCAACTCTGAAACTGGACTAAACTAGTAAAGCAGGAAAAACAAGAGATATTTTTTTTTCTTTTTCTTTTTTTTTTTTCACAAAACAGGCAGAAACAGGTACAGCGAACACTTATAAATGCTATGAATCAGCTACTACAGCTTACACAGAAGAATTTGACTGGTAATGTGGTTCTGGTTTGTCTCAACAGAAGTCCCTGGGCAGGTAACCAAGATGTTTATCACAAGGAATATTTCTGAGATTCAAGAGATTCAGGAAAACATCACTATTGTCTCATTTTGACTTCTCTAGTAACTGTTTTGTACTTTGAACTGCATGTTCTGCCAAACCATTTGACTGCGGATACTCTGGGCTACCCGTGACATGAGTAAAATCCCACTGCTTTGGCAAATCTTTTGAACTGTTGGCTTGTAAACTGTGTGCCATTGTCAAAAATAACTGTGTGGACTACCATGGATTGCAAAATGATGCTTCATCTTTATAATGATAGTATTGGATGCTAGATTAGGAAGTAGGTCAATGACGAACCAATTGGAGTAAGAGTCCAATAATGTTGGATATGATGTCAAGTAATGTTCACCATTCCATTCAAAAATGTTGGTGGCTACTGTCAACCAAGGTAGTTCCGGAATCTGGTTTAGCGAAAGTGGTTCTTTCTGTTGATGTGACTTTGTACTATTACATACAGAACAAGATGAAAGTACTCTCTCAATATCTTGTGACATAGAAGGCCAAAATACTAATCCCGATGCCCTTCTTTTGGTAGAGTCTGCTCCTGGGTGACCACAATGCAAGACAGTAATGTACTCTTGTTGAAAAGACTATGGAACAATTACTTTCGGACTAAATCCCATCTCTGTATAGAAAATAAGGTTGCACTTCTTGAGGAAAACTACATTGCTTTGATGGTCATCCTTGCTGAATAAAGTGGTTGAGACTCTGTAAAAGTGGATCTGTGGCTGTGTGGTCTCTCAGCTAATCAAGATTTGTGGAAGAAAATTTTCTCACTTCCATGACTTCAAAATCAAGATTCTCATTCTCATGCTATTCAGTGGTGTTTCTGGGCAATCTCAACAATGTATCAGCAAGATAAAGACTTTTGCCTTTCTTGTAGACAAGAGTAAAATTATACTTCTGCAATCTCAACATCATATATTGCAATCTGGCTAGATCTGTGTGCATAGGCTTTCTCAAGAAAGTGGCTAGAGGTCCGTGGTCTGTTTCAATCTGGATAGGTCTACCATAAACCTAATCATTGAACTTTGAACATGCAAACACAATTGCCAAAAGCTCTTTCTCTATCTGAGCATACTGCATTTCAGTTTGGGTTAGAGTTCTCGATTCATAGGCAACAGGTTCACCCTCCTACAGAATGATTGCACCTAGACCAAATCTCGAAGCATCACATGAAAGAGTGACTGACTTGTGAACATCATATTATCTGAGAGTTAGTGGACTGGCAATTCTCTGTTTCAGGACATCAAATGTTCTTTGGTGCTGTTCTAACCAAAACCAGCATACATCTTTACATGTCAGCTCTCTGAGTGGTGCTGAATGTTGTCTCAAGTCTGGAATGAACTTGCCTAGATAGTTCACCATGCCAAGAAAACAATTCAGGGCTTAAACATTGTCTGGAGCTGGCATCTCGAGAATGGCTGTTTGCTTAGGAGGGTCTGGTCATAGACCTGAATTGGTAAATAAATGACCAACATAAGTTGACTGGAGCCTATGCACACAACTCCAGCCAGATTGCAAAAGCACAAAAAACACTCATAACCTACAAACACCTCCGCAACCAAGTAAAGTGCCAAATCATTAAGGATAAAAAAGAATACTATCATACTCTACAAAATCAACACAAGCTTAACCCTAGACATTTCTGGAACTCAATCAACAGACTTCTACACCCAGGATCAGAAACTAACACCTGTCCAGACCCAGAAAAAAACTCCCATAGAAATCACCACACTTTTCAACACTTATTTTATTGATGTTATAGTTAAACTGACTACCAACTTCCCTCAAACTCTACCTAACCAACCCCACCTTCATTTCAGTAATACCTGCCCATTCTTCCAACTTCTCTCTAGCCATATTCCCACAGCCATAGTAAAGAAAATGCTCCTGAAATTAAAACCTTGCACAAATGCCCCTGACAGCCTGCCTCCAGAATCATTACAAAAGCCAGGAAATTCCATTGCATACCCTATCAGCATACTTCTTAATAGGTCCATCCAAGAGTCTTATGTGCCTTCCATCTGGAAAAAAGCATTAATTCTCCCACTCCACAAAGGCAGAAACAACACAGATGTCTCCAACTTTTGGCCCATTCCCATCCTTTCCCCCATCTCAAAAGTCCTCAAAAATGTAACCACAGCCAACTCCTTACCTACCTACTTGACAACATACAATCTCCAACCCAGCATGGTTTTAGACCAGGGCACAGTATCGCAACAGCTCTTATTTCCTTCTGTAACACTATCAACCGGACCTGTGACACTAGAAAACTTGCCTCCTCTCTATTTCTCGATCTGTCCAAAGTCTTTGATACTATCTGTCATCCACACCTTCTTAGAAAACTGCCCAATATAGGTATCTCTCCCTCTACTATACACTGGTTTTCCAACTACCTCCCAGACAGGCAACAAGCTATAAAATGGCTAAACTCCTTCTCCGCTTTCCTTAACACCTCCACAGGTGTTCCTCAAGAGTCCATCTTAGGCCACTACTTTTCAGCATTTTCATTAATGACTTCCACTCTAGTCTCACTCAAGTAACAGCCATCCAATAAGCAGATGAGTCTACTATCATCTGTACTGCCGACTTTCTACATCAACTTCAAAAACTTACCCAAGCAGCCCTCATCTCCACCAAGACATGGATGGCTAACAACCATTTAGCATTAAATCCTAAAAAAAACCCCAAAAAATCCTAAAAAACTAAGCTGGTGTTATTTACCCCTAAAAAATCCTGCACCATAAGTAAAGACACTTACACTATTCTCTCCCATGACAACACCTCTATAGAGGCTGTCACACATACTAAACTTCTAGGTGTTACCATAGACGAACACCTAACTTTCGACATACACATTCACAACAGCATTAAAAAAGTATGCTATATCGACACAAAACATTCCTCAATTACTCTTCCAAACTAGCCCTTGCCTCCTCTTTGCTGCTCCCCTCTCTTCTCTATGGCGTTCCTCTTTTCACCAATATTCAGACCTGTCTTAAATTCAAACTACACTCATGCTATAACAAAATAGAAAAATTTGTTGCCAATGGAAAGCCCTTATCTCACCACTGCACCTCTCTTAGACTACTGAGATGGCTAGGACTACCTCACCACCTCACATATATTCATATGTCCTGCATAGTTACTGGAACTCTCTGGGTTGGCCTGATAACTGGGCTGACATCTGCGTCTAACTTAATGGATTACACAACTGGAAGCTTCCCTAGTTTGTCTTTGAAAAGATCAGCATAAGCAGAAAACATATGTTGGGCGAAATTAGAGTAGTGGTTTTTCAAGCTAACTTGATGAACTTCCTTATTAAATGAAAGCAGTCTCATTTTCAAACAGTCTCTGAGCCCTAATAATGACTGGACGTGCCTCTTGACCACATAAAATAACAAGTAGTAACTTCTCCCAGCAGAGTAACATAAAAGCACTATTGAGCCTTCAGTGTAAATTTCTTCACCACCATAAGCAAGCTTTGCACACTTTGCCACATCAAGCCTTTCACCATGACACACTCTAGCAAATGTTTCCGTTGACATAACATTGCACTTGGAACCTATGTCAACTTTAAGCTGTAATGGTTTTCCATTTATCCGAACAGTACAAAATAATTCATTCTTTGCCCTTAAATCTACTGCATTGAATGTTTCATGAAGCACTGACACACCATCAACATAAAGAGTAGGGTTGCAGCTTTCTAACTGATAAACTGATTTCTTTGAATGTTGTGTCTTTCGGCTTATCCCGGTTAAGGGGTCACCACAGCGGAACTCCGGTCCGCTAATGTTTGGTAGTGGATTTTTATGTGCCGAGTTACCAGCCCTGACACACAACCTTCAACGAAGGTACGCCCATTCATGCATGCCTCCACACAGAAGACGCTCAAGCTGAGAGTCGAACGTGACAACATCTTTCTGTGAGGCGACAACGCGAATATTCCCTTTTAATAATAGAATGTGTCCCTTTTGATTTACAAAAAACTTATGAAATGATTCCACTTACTGCATTTGTGGCATTGCTGACAAAAAGCTAAACATTTCTCCCTTTTAGATTCATGATTTCCACCACAATTACGACAGTTGGCAATGAAACTAGGTATAGGCACATGCTTTGAGTTTGCCTACTCACTCTTGTGCTTCACTGAGACTGTGCAAACTCTGGAACTTGCTGGAAAGCTCTGGGGTTTACCAGTGGGTGTTGTCAGGGTTACAGTTGCTGCCATGTGCCTGGGCCTGATTCTTTCAACCATGTGCTGCATACTATCAATATGCACTCTAGAAGTTACTGGAAGTATGCATCTCTCAATTGTAAGCATATTTGTGTGTTTTTCTGTGAGCTTGTATATCTGACAAATATCAATGGCATTATTCAAAGTTAAATCACTGTCACGAAGCAAAATCTTTCTCACAGCATCATCTTTAATATGACACGCAAGAATGTCTTTTATCAACTTAACCCTTAAATCACCAAATCTACATGTTTTAGCCTTATTGCTCAAGTCAGTTATATATGCTGCAAAAGTTTCACCAGGCTTTTCATCCCTTGTATAAAAGAAGTGCCTTTCCATTGTAATGTTTGTTTGGGGATTACACATTTCTCTAAATTTACATTTTTAGCCCTCAGAGTCTTCCCCTGACTCAGCCAGTACAACAATATGACAGTTTCCCCTATCTCCTGCAAAGATAGCAGATGCATATCCACAAATGAATGCTCCTTTCAATGGCTTCTGACCCAGCTAAATTAAGTAGAATGAATGCCTTTGTATGGTCATCTTTATCAGAAAATGCAGCCTGTATGAAAATGTCATATTCTTGCTCACTCCCCAGTTCTCTGCAATATTATGATCAAACACAAGTACATTGGGTTTTCAAAATCCATCTGCCATACCAACAAAGTATGCACAAACACACTGAAAATATGTCCCTTGTAATTATGTATGAACAAGTTGTGCTGTGAGAGCTCTTAATAGCATTCAAATGCACAATAAACTTTTCAAAATGCTTTAGTTTGTGAAACATGCTCTGAAATAGCTGTATCTTGTGAAATAACTTTACTGTAATACTGCACAAACATGCAAACACTTCATACACTTCTGATAACTCTGATAATTTTTAATTAAGATGGAAAATATGTGCTTAGCAAAAAATGCAGTAGTTTCCCCTTATTTTACTTGTTTTATGCAATTCAGACTTTATTACAAACATTTTCAAGAGTCATTTGAATATTTTTAACAATATCGGACATTTCAATTTATTTAAATATAGTTTAGAGCGTTCTGTATGCTTCATTTCATATTATGCAAATAAGAAATTATTTAAGCAAGTTTTAACATATGAAATTCGTTTCTGACCTGTTTTGTGAATTATATGTGCAGTAGGGATGATCCACTCCTATATATTCCTCCAATGCCAACAGGGTGCCTCTCGGACTCAAATTGATGAAACTGGAACTCTTTTTGGCAACAAGTTGTTTTAGTCATGCTTTTGACACCATGTCCTTTTAGACATGCCACTTGCGTCACCATGCAGCTTGACCTTCTCTAACACAGAGGATGAACAGGCGGGGTAGATCGTTTACATGCTTTATTACATAAAAACCCATCAGGATGGATGGCAGCATCATAAAACATAAATGAACTGCTTAACAGACAGACCTTACAGACAAACATGCTTACATCTCAACACCTTACTACAAAATGGCAGTCAGGCTTGCACATGCACAATATTTATACACTTGTGCAAGCCCTTGGATAGCTTCTTAAAGGTACATAACACCAACCATTTGCATGACAAAGGCCCTCTCTGAGGCTCTTGGTGTCCTCTGGGGAGTTTATGAATGTACCAAGTTTACAGTCATCTGTAGACTTGGTCAGCCACAAACCTTTTAGAGCTTTGACCTCTGAGAAGTAAATGCCAAAGGGGAGTGACCCAAGCACTGAACCCTGGGGTGCACCACTAGTGGCAGGTGTTTGGGAGGAGGTACAGCCACATGTCTTAATGTTATTGATTCTATTTGTCAGCCAGTTTACTATCTAATGAGCTGCATAGGAATCACATTTGGCTGGGACAGTTCACTAATAATACCTGAGTGTGGGATGGTATTAAACTATTTTTCGATGTCTAGTACCGATTTTCCCTCATCTATTGTTTCATTAACCTTGTCAAAGAAGCTGACCAGGTAAAGTAGCCAGAATCTACCCTTAAGAAAAACAAACTGGTTTGTGTCAGTAGGTTCCCTATGCTCTTATTTATTAAATCCATAATGATCCTATCCATAGCCGGCAGATGAGGTTGGTCAGTCAGTCTTATAGGTCTATAATTACCCAAGTCCACTGATGACCCACCTTTGTGCAGGTGATAACTATTGCTGTTCTCCATTCATCCAACAAAAAGCCTATTTGCAGACTGATGCAGAACAGCCAGTGTAGTAGTGAACTACTGACAATAGCAACAAACTGAAAATTAATTAAGCAAAGAGTTTGGGAATACATTGTGGATAAATGATGCTTGGGTTGCAAACAATTGCCATCACCACCCAGCACTGTTTTATCTTTGCAGAGCAATCTATGCATTTACCAATGGACTTGTTTAATTTTTTTTGACAATATCTTGGTGAAACTGTAAGCAAGCAAGAAATATGAAGAAATACAATAAACATGAATAAAAATCATTCACTGTGCAACTGTTACCAGCTGACCATCTGATTTATCAAGAGATCCACAGAGCAATGAATCTTAATTCCAGCAGGGTTACTGCACATTAACTAATTGTGTCTTTTTCTTAAGACAAAGATACCCAAAAACTAGACAAAATTAAATTAATAAGTACAACTTTTGCATAAGAATATTATATTATATTATAATTATATTATATTATATTATAATTATATTATATTATATTATAATTATATTATATTATTACTAAAAGAAATTCCAGACAGGCAATAAAGTGCTTTTCAAGGCCCATAGACAGTTAATTTGTTCACGAGTAATCTTTTACTTTACAGTTTAGGCTACACCTGCAAAAATATGTATTTACCTACTATTAGCCAACAACAACAAGAACTGTTTTATCTCAGACAGTCATAGGAGATTCTAACAAATCACAACAGCATCAACATGTCTGCTGGAATTTTGATAGTTGATAACACACAGCATTATGATAGTTATTAAATATTCAAAAATGGATGCCATGAGTTTCACCTGGAGAACAAAGAAAAGCAAAGATTAATATATGAATATTGCATTAATTTTAAAAAGATAACAACTTGGGTAGAATTGTGAAGAGATGATAGTAACTCCTTGTATTCTGTGGAGATTTATCTGATCCATATATGACCCATTACAGAAATAGAAAAAAAAAGCATAGACATGCAAAGTATTTTAGCTTTAAAAGCTGTAACAAACTTAGTAGTGTCATATGGGTCTATATTAGTTCGCCAAAAGTTATTTTCACTGAATTTTCCAAGGGCAATGAAGTAGTTGTCCAACTACACAATTTTGCCTTTTTCCCCACTGTAGTGCAATCTCGAAGTTGGTATATATAGTTGGGGGATGAAATCCTCCACTTGAGTGGGTTTGATTTAGTTAGTTGTGAGTTCTGTTGTGCAATTGTTTCATTGCCCTTGGAAAATTCAGCAAATCGCGGAAGTGATTTCTGCTGAATATGTGTCAACAAAGAGGTGCTCGTGGAAAATAACTATTCCTTGTAGTACTTAGTGGTTTTCTTTAATGTACTAAAAGATAAGGAGAAAAAGAGAAGCTGTATGAGTGCAGAGTGCTGTGCACATTTGAAGGTGTAACAGACTTAGCACTACCTCACAGACAAAAGCCAAAAATGGACTATGTGTTTAATACTCTGCTTTAGAAATTGTAAGGTACTTATGCTGACCCTCATGTGAATGCACACACACACACACACGCACAAACACACACACACACACACACACACACACACACACACACACACACACACACACACACACACACACGCACACACACACACACACACACACACACACACACACACACACACACACACACACACACACACACACACACACATATGGCAATGTAAAGCTGTTTTAGCTTCCTTCTACTGTTGTCTTCTGAATGCTGTTAACACTGTAGTGCAAGACTAAAGCATAATAGTGCTAAAAGGTACATAACAAACTTTATTAAACATATGTTTGAGGTAAGAATGGTGCTTAACAAGGTAATTTTTTTTCTTATTTTGGATTGCAATGATGTTCCTGCTAACTACCACATGGCAATGCTCAGATCTGCTCTAAGCTACAACAGAATGGCATTAAATATATTGATCCCAAGGATACAGCCAATTTTCTGGCAGATCGATTCAGTGCCAACTTCACCCACCTCTCACCCCCTAAAGGGCCCATCTCAATACCGAAAGACAGCCAAATTCTGGTAATAATGGCCACACAGGTAAAAAACGCACTCTCCAAAACTAAGAATACAGCATCCATGGGACCAGATGACATCCCGGGTTGTGTACTACATGAACTACAAAATGAACTGGTGTGTCATGTTTAATCATTGCCTCACCTCAGGCTTCGTGCCCACTGAGTGGCGCACAGCTACAGTTATCCCACTCCACAAGGAGGGATCCACCTTGGATCCTGGGAACTACCGCCCCATCAGTCTGATGAGCCTGATCTGCAAGGCCATGGAATGTATTATCATAGAACTTATAAACAAAGGCATTGGCAACCTCCAAACACTGGACCCCACCCAGTTTGGGTTCATGAAGGGCCGATCTTGTCTCCTGAACCTGATTGACTTCTTCAAATCAGTCTCCAGAGCTATAGACAAGGGTAAGGCGGTCCACACAGCCTATCTGGACCTCGCCAAGGCCTTTGACACCATCTCCCACTCTGGAATCCTAGATAAACTTACTAAGCTGGGCATTCATTAATCCTTATGTCACTCGATGGGTTGCCAACTGGCTTACTGACAGAACTCACACTGTAAAAGTAGCCGACTCCAAATCCATCTCCAGACAAGTGATAAGTGGAGTACCTCAGGGTTAAGTCCTGGGACCGCTCTTGTTTGGCATCTACTTCTCTGAAGTACAGGCCAACACTAAGGGACTCTGGCTAACAAAGTTCGCAGATGACTGCAAACTGGGAGCCATTATTGAATCCTCAAATTATGTGGATATTCTACAAAATGGCCTTACAGAAACAGATGCTAGGCTCAAGCTCAATGCCAAGAAATGTATAGTTATCCCCTTTGGGAAAAAACATGTACCCGTTAATTACTACATAGGTAGCAGTACACTAATCACCAAAAGTGTGATAAGAGACTTAGGGACACAGGTGGACAGTGGTATCACCTTCGATAACCACATCGGCACAACAGTCAGGAAATCCTTCTATGTGGCACACCTCATCACTAAGGGCTTTTCATCCAGAAAGAAGGAGGGCATTGTCCCACTGTACTCATCCCTCATTAGACCCATTATAGAATACAATGCCCTGTTTAGTATGTACCTCTCAAGACATCTGCAACAACTGAAAAGGCCGCAGAAATACCTCACTAAAAGAATCACAGGCCTAAAGTAGATGCCCTATGCTGACCATCTAAAAACATTCCAGCTATATTCTGTTGCATATCTTCTACTCAGAGGCAGTCAAACCCAGAGCTGTTGGACATGCTACACTTAAAGAAATCCCAATCCCTCAGAGTCACATACTCCAGGGATCTAAACCTTGTCATCACAATGAACAAAACATGTTGGAGGGATAGGTTCCTGACCCAGAGATTCTCCAGACTCTGGAACAGACTGTCCATACATATCAAGCAGAGTGCCTCTTTGGCCTTCTTCGAAAGGAACCTTGACAATTGGATGGGAGATAGGAAATTCACCACGGGGATCACGTCAGTCACCCTGCTAGACAGGGGTCCAGGGAAGTAAATATTGTGGGAAGAAATAGCCATGGAATTGTTATGGCTAGGCTTGTATAGGCCCTAGGGCCGATAGCCTAGTACCAACCTATGAACCTATGAACTTATGAATAGCAACACCCTAAGTATGCACTCAGTGGTGAGAGACCTGGGCACACAGGTTGACATCAGTTTTACCTTTGAGCACCATGTCTCCACAGTGGTAAGAGGGGCATTCTGTATTGCTCATCTCATAAGTAAGAGCATTGCCTCCAGAAAAAAAAAAGTTATAACCTCCCTGTACTCTTCCCTCATCAGGCCAATAACTGACCTCAACTCCCCTTTTAGTATGTACCTTTCCAAGCACCTGCAGCAATTAGAGAAACCACAAAGGTTCCTCACAAGGAAAAATTCAAGGTCTTCAGCATCTGTCCTATGTGGATTGTCTGAAATCACTGTCACTTTATTCTGTTTCATACAGACTACTCAGAGGCAATCTCTGCCTTGCTTATAAGTGAATCTCTGACCCTGCTTTATTGGAAATGCTGCTTATCCACAAGTCAAATGGTACAAGGGTCACTCACTCTAAAGACCTTAACCTGGTATGCAACATTAATAGAACCTGCTGGAGGGACAGATTTGTCTCCCAGAGGTCATCACACCTTTGGAACAGACTCCCATTTCATGTCAGTCACAGCACTCATCAGACACAATCTGGATGATTGGATGGGTAACCGTAAATTCACCCCGCGGGTTCCACCTGTGTCCCTCTCAGACACGGACATTAAGTACTGATCATGGAAATAAGCATATAACTTAGCTAGGCTTCTAGGGGCTCTAGGGCCATTAGCTTAGTAACTTCCTATAATCATATGATCCTATTATTGGATCAGTAAAGTAATACCATACAAGAGTTCTCTTGGACTAAATATGCAGTCAAAGCATGCACCAGGCCTCACAGGCTCTTAGCTGTCTTAATTGCCAAAAACTATAAACAGATCACAATGTACCAGGCAACCAATCCCTACCAGCTACTGAGTTAACTCCTTCATCTCATATAGTTGATGATCACATTATTTAAAACATGTTAGTATTTAGAAATGCTTTAAAAATTTAATGAGACTCTCAGTTTATCAGGGGAAAATGTAAAGGCAGACTTTGCAACTACATTTAAATGTCTGTGACTTCTTTCCCTTCAAAGATGAAGATTTACTATGAGGATGACTATGATTGAGGACGACAATCTTTTTCAAGAAGGGAGACCTTCTTATGAAGAATCCCCCCCCCCCCCGTAGATCTGAGAGATTAATGAATAAACCTGGGTATCAAGAAAGAAATTTTCCATGGGGGGGGGGATACTAAATGGTGTACCCCCCCAATAATCAATTTAATTGTAGTGATATTTTGGTCTGTGGTGTTAAACACACTTTTAATGATTTTAGTATTTACAGTTTTAGTAATATATTATTAGAAAAAGAACATTTTAGCCTGCTTTCGAAAGTTTTTAAGTTTATACCCTACAAAAAGGGAGAACTTACACAGTCTCTGCTAGATATAAAGCTTTTTTTAAGAAAAATCAATTTAAGCTTATTATTACCTTCTGAGGGGGATGTAGTTAACCAACACTTGAGGAGGAGAACCATTTTAACCCACCCCTACATCCACAATTAAAAAATCTAGAAAACTTAATGGAAAAAGAATTAAGAAGCAAGTTTAAGAAAGTAGGGTTTAAGCCCAATTTGAGTAACAAAGAAAGGGATATTTTACAAATTTTGAGAGACAACTACAATATTAGAATTATGAAACCTGATAAAGTGGGAGGGGTAGTTATAATGGATAGTATTATATATGAAGGAGAAATGAATGAAATTTTAATGAACGAGGAAGGATATACCAACGTGTCAATTAATGAAGTGAATATTGCATATAATAAAATTGATATTTGTTTAAAAGATATGTTATATAAAGGGTTATATGATAAAAAAAACATTCGATTTCTTAAAAATTGACAAACCTAGAGTCCCCACCATTTTTGGGATCCCGAAGATCCACAAAAATGAAAGTGATCCCCCCTAAGACCTATTGTCTCAGCTAGTGGCTCGAAAATACACAGCCTAGCTAAGTTTGTTGATAATAAGTTAAAAGATTCTTGGATCAAGAAAGAATCTATTTTAATAGACTCTTGGGATTTTCTTGAAGCCATTACTGAAGAGTTTTTCTGTGATAATTTGTTGTTTGTTACTATTGATATTGTTGATTTGTTTTCTAGCATCTCCCATTTGGAAGGGATGGAAATGTTTGAGGAGACCGTGTTTCAAAATGACACATTATCCCACAATGATAAAGTTGTTTGTGTATCACTAATGGATATGGTCCTTAAGTATAACTTTCTAAATTTTTGTGGGGAGTTTTATAAGCAAGTTAGGGGTGTTGCAATGGGGGCAGCCTGTGCTCCCACCTATGCCAATTTGGTTTTGTCTAGGTGGGAGGAGTTATACATTCTTGAATCCAGTTTTCGGTCATGTTGGAAATTATACCGAAGATTCCTGGATGACATAGTAATTTTGTGGACAGGGGGTATCAGGAAATTGGAAGAATTTAAGGTATATTTGGGAGAAACAACTAAATTTCTAAAATTTACTTTCAATGTTTCCCCTGAGAAGCTACAGTTTTTGGATGTGGAAATTTATAAGGGGAATGATAGATTTGAATCTAGAATATTTAGAAAACCCACGTTTTGTAATTCCTTTTTGCACTATCAAAGTGCACATCCACATTACTGTAAAAAGAATATTGTGAAGGGACAATTTGTCAGAGGAAGCCGTATGACCACCCTGGATGCTGATTTTAGGGACAAATGTATTTTATTAAGTAAAATGTTTTCAGAGAGAGGGTACCCCCAGGAATTTATTAATAAAATCAAGAAGGAAGTATTGGATGGGAGACAAGGTAGATTCAAACCCATCCTTGGAAATAGGGCCTCTATTAATGTAGGTTATGACTCCCCAGATAGCTCTAATCCCCCTATTGTTAATCAACCTGACTATAGGCAAGCTCTAGTTCTTGAATATAATGCCTTTAACAATAACATTACAAAAAAGGTTGTTGAAAAGGAATGGACCAAGTTTATTAGTTTCACTGACCTGGAACTAATTAATGGAGTTAGTTGTAAGGTTGTATATAACAATTCACATTCCTTTAAGAAATTGTTGGAATATAAAGACCATTGTAAATCCACGAGGAATAGGAAGGCCACATTCAAATGTGGGCATTGTGCACAATGTGGCAACATTACTGACACTGAAAAATTTTTTTTAGAAAGTAGACAAAGGTGGATAATTAGTAATGACTATTTTAATTGTGAGACCAAGTGAGTGGTTTATTTAGGATTATGCTCAGAATGTTATTCTTTCTATGTGGGGAAAACCGAGAGAATATTAAAAAGGAGGATTTATGAGCATAAATATGAAATTTCCATAAAAAAAGAAACAAATGCTTTATATAAGCATACCACAGTCTGTCCCAATGCTAAATTTTATTTTATGGTCCTAGAACAAGTTAAGAAGGATGTGAGGGGTGGGTTGTGGGAAGAGAATTTGGAATTTAGAGAGCTATAGTGGCAAATTTCCCTTGATGCAACTACCCCCCAGGTCTTAATGAATTTATTTCTATTGTACCACTTTTAAAATTAAAAGCAGGAAAATTACAAACTTTTAATATGTAATTTATAATATAACCAGTAGATGGCAGGCTATTCTTATTTAATAATTTTTTAAGAAATTTTACATATATAGATATATATATATATATATATATATATATGTCATTTCATCTATTTATTTGTGATGAACTTGATTTTTTTAATTTAAAAGTGTTATTACAAATTTCAAGTTGAATTTTATATTGAATTGTATTAATTTATGGAAGGGTTAGATAATAAATTATGTGTATTAATTTATGTGCTTTATACTGAACATTATTATTGACTTAGCAGAGGAGCGTGTTTTTTAAAGAATTTCTGTAAATTAATTCCTTAATTCATGAACTTGTTTGTGATTGGTTATTTTGTATTCAATTAATGTATAAAAGGTTCAATATTTTAGTCAGAGGTTATCTGAAGAAGTCAGTGTATTAGGACGAAAATGCAGTTTTATTTAAAGGCGTTAATGTTGATGTGGTTGACATGACTTTTGTGGATTATTGAATAAATCACTTTTATCCAGTTTTCTCCAGCAGTTTTGGTGCTTTTTTCAGTTTTTGGTTTCTTTGTTGTGCCATTTTCCTTTGGTTTAGTATTTAGAAATACTTTAAAAATTTAATGAGACTCTCAGTTTATCAGGGGAAAATGTAAAGGCAGACTTTGCAACTACATTTAAATGTCCGTGACTTCTTTCCCTTCAAAGATGAAGATTTACTATGTAAACTAAAATGCAAAGCAAACAGAGTAATGGCAATAGCAATCAAAGTCAAGTTCCTCAAGGACTATATTCAACATCAAAGCAGGTGACAAATGGTGAACAATTTATATAAGATGACATCACGGCATTTTTATTAATGCAAATCAACATCTCATGTAGCAAGATTCATGCAACAAACAGATTAAAATTAATTTGTAGTTTAATGAACATACTTGCTATACTATATAATTAATTCATTACTACACAATTTTACTCTGTTTTCATGACTGAAAATCTATATTCATGACATAGGTGACAGATCAAGGTTTAGCAAATCTCTACAGTGCAGAAAATGTCTTATTAGCATTCATAATAATACCAGTTCCACTACTAAACTTCAAGTGAAAAAACAAGGACCTAAAAAAATCAAAAACAAAAACACAAAAGGGTGTAAACTCAAACTGTACACATTTTTGCAGGGAGACATGTTTCCTGCACCCTCTCAACTCATATATACCAACTCCACAGTTGCAGTAATATGAAGGGAAAAATCTTGGGCACTTGATGCTCAGGGAACAGAAAATCAACAACCTGTAGAGGACTTCCAGCTGAATTCTGTGAACACAATGCTTTATTCAATTATTCTACATTTATTTATTTTTTCTTTGAACTTTTGATGCGCTATGCATCACTTAGTTGACTGCATTACCTGCATGTTTCATGTAATGCTGCAGGTTGTACCACTACAGCTGCTTCCTCTTTTATATTGAAAGGTACAAAACTAATGTCATCCCAATGGTGCTCGCATTGGTCACTTGTGTTTATAAAAATCATACTCTATGAGTTAGTAAATGTGTGTTTAAAGCATCTACCACTGTTTAGAGGGGCTCTGAGTGCATGCCACACAGTTTTATGTGTGTATGTGTGTAGTAAATGGACAGGTTTCCCAGTGTTTTTTTACTCGTATCTGTATCACTGTCTTAACAGCATTTCTTAACTTTGCTAAATGACATTTTCCCTGTCTAACATCAGCTCTGCATGCTAAGACAAATCAGTCCTCTGCTACAAAGTCCTTAGAAGAGTGCCTCACCCTTATCTCAGTTAACATTTTAGCACACTTACTAACCTGCTAACCATGCACCAGATGATCACTGCCCTGCTGACCATGCACCAGATGATCGCTGCCCTGCTGACCATGCACCAGATGATCATTCCCTGCTGATGACAAATGTCACCCACTCTGCTGCCCTCCCATACTCAGTTCTCCAACCATCCCCAAGGACACTAAGCTTTATTTCAACAGTTTCTCACTCCTAAAATTAGGACATCATTTATTCAGAGCTTCCTAGCTTCCTTGTGCCTGGCTTGAACACCTGTGACTACAAGACTTGGGTTGCTTCTAAAACAAAGCTGATATAATGTTTTTTTCACTTGCTCTAACTGTTTCAGTGCTATTTAACATTTCTGTGCTGCTTTTATTGATTTGGTTGAATTTATCACTGTTTTTTAGACTGCACTTGTTAAATAAGCTCCATATGTTTGTTATTGTACTGGTCTTAGGTTGTTTTAACAGCATTCTGATATTTTCTAACCTATTAATACTGCAAAAGCTGTTCTGAGTTTGCCAAACGTGTCCCCGAGTCTGCCAAAATATATCTAAGTTTTGCATAGTTTTTGTGTGTTGTAAACATTTCTCAGAGTTAGTGAACTTATTTCCAAGGATTCCTGATATTGTAGGAATTCAGACTTCTGTTGTAAAGGATTTAACTGACTGGCCTGAGGGTTTAACGGTGTAAAAATATTTGATCTTGCTGGTATAAAACCATTGTGCAAAAGTGGTTCGCCATGCTTGCATATAAGCAAACCTCTCCAGTTTAAAATCCTCTATAGGAAATACTTTCCGTAGTCTCCCACTGTTCACAGCTGCTCAAAGAGCCGACAGTTTCTGTAAAGGGTGTTACTACTGCAGGTCATCTAATAGTATACTACTAAACACTCTAATTTTGACCCTTAGTGATTCTCCCCTACTCCTTCCCATCTAGAATATTTTTTCATTGCCTTACATAGCAAAGGCTAGATTCAGACATGCAGAATCTAGTCTGTTTGGTATCACTGTGCTCTTAAACCATCCATCTTACATTAACAGGGCCTCCCTGCACCCTTGTGGTAGAAGTGTGTAGCTCAGGACCCATCTCATTTGGGAATTGTTGGAGAAAGGCTCAATTTGGGGCCTTCCCATTGGTAGTTGTGTTAAAATTCACCTGTATTTAAGCCTCACATTTGCACAAGTTTGCTCTTAGTTTACCAGAACTGCTCAATGTTTGGTAACTTTAGTCAGAGGTCTGGAGTGCATCTGCAGTAAAATCCAAGACATCCACTGAGAAAGTAAAAACTGAAAAATAAGTATATTTTAAACCAACACGGCACTATGTTAAATGTACTTAATTTAATTACTGCTTCATTTTTGTTGTTTGTGACTGCTTTTTACTCTGCACTTTGAATTGTGTTTCATTGTCTTATATAGCATAGGCTATATTCAGATCTACTGAATCTAGACTGTTTGGTATCAATGTGCTCTTAAACAACCATCTTATATTGAGGGCCTCCCTGCACCCTTGTGGCAGAAGTGTGTAACTCAGGACCCACCTGAGTTGAGGACTGGAGAAGAAAGGCTCAGTCTGGGGCTTTTTCCTTGGCAGTTCTGTTAAAAACTGTATACATTCACCTGTATATATGCCACGCATTTGCCCTTTGCTGCTCACCATGCAATGGGTTTAAGCAGTGTCCTGTATAGGTGCAAATGCCTGGGAACATTATTTTTCATAGAGATCTTCCAGTACAGGTCCCCAAGCTTCCCTGCTGAGATAAGGGCAACTCAGTTGCACTAATGTTCTCACACTTATCCACAACCTACTATATACTCACTACCTTTGCTACTTCAAGTTAAACTAGCCCACTAGTTAAGCCAAAATCCGAAGTCCAGCTAGCCCACTACCTTCCCAAATACCACATTCAGAAAAATCCTACCACAGTGGATGGGCAGTTTCCCATCATTTCTCCTGCCAAATTGATTGGTATGGGAATCTTATAGCAATGTAGCAATTGCTTCATGTATACTGACAAACATTTACTCCTAAAGCAAACTAACACCCCATCTGAGAGATGCAAATGCACTGTGGAATTGGAGTCAATTCTCTCACATAAAAACAAACTAGACATTAAACAGGTTGTCAGCACACATGCCTCACTTCTCACACAACTCTCACCTCTCACACAAAATAAGGTCATGACACATAAACCCACATATGTGGAGGTACTCACTAAAAGCCTACCAAAAGAACAGAGACCTCCCAAATGCGCACCACCCACACTCACCACTAAGCAAAAATAAACTACTACACATATCAAAACACACACCCATGCCTCCACAAATATGCCCCTAAAGCAAAGCAAAACACATCAAATGTCTTGGTCATAGGTGTCGCTCACCCTGTCTTGGATGTAATAGATGAGTCTTTGTGGGTTCTGTTCAGGCAGCTTTATTATGTACAAACACATTATGGTTATGACTATTGACTAACTTAGGTAAATGTATACAAACTAATTGCATTCATTCTCACATGCTTACTCTCTGACTGCACTTTCAAAATGGCACTAGGTACAACACATGCCAGCTATTTATACATGCACGTTCATTACTTGCTATGCTTCTTAAAGACACATTATGCACTGTGCTCTACATCATCCCTCTTTTTAGAATATGCAATGCACAGGATAACAGTTAACATGCAAATAATACAAATAGTTTTGTATAATGCATGACAAAAAAGCTATGAACATATATACCATTATGTCCAAGTCACAAAATATCTCACACCCAGTCTGCATGTGCAACCATATCGTGTGATGTAAAACTGGGAATCAGGCTTGGCAACTGGAGCTGTCTCTTTTGAATGTTCAATCTTTGGAATATGGGGAATATTCTCATGACTAGAATCAGTTGGTATGACATGTTCTGGAACAGGAACAATGTCTGGGCTACTCTGAGATCTAGAGTCTACATGTTGTGATAACAATTCTGGTACAGGGAGGAGATGCCTGTGATTCCTTCTGTACTCCTCACCCTCGGATTCTACAAAGTAGGATCTCGGCTCTGCACATATACCTGTTACTTCACCTATCTTGTCGAAACCTTTTGCCGTTTGTATTCTCACTGTATCTCCTTTTTTCAACGGATGTAGAAATCTCCTCAATTTTTCATAACTGGACTTCTGGATAGAATGCTTCTTGAACAATTGGGCTCTGATGGTTCTGTTTTTTAGCTTTAGGCCTCAATAAACTGTAATTAATATGCAATGTTGTTCTGGTTTGCCTGGATGGAAATCTCTGAGCAGGCAAACCAAGTAGATCATCACAGGGTATGTTTCTGAGATTGAGTAGTTTCAAAAAGACATCGGTATTGTCACGCTTTGACCTTTCAAGTAATTGCTTTGAACTCTGCATCACACATTCAGCTAGTCCATTTGACTGTGGATATTCTGGATTACTGGTAACATGTACAAAGTCCCATTCTCTTGCAAATTTCTGAAATAACTGATTAGTAAGTTGAGTACCATTGCTAATTGCTTCTTCCAACTTTTCACTTGCTGATTGGCTGACCCATGGTAATAACTGGCACTTTGAAGAAAGCAGGCCTGTGACAGATGGGGTACCAGTAGGAAAACAACTAAAAACTCCACAAGAACATGTCTTCAAGTTTCAAAAGTTGCAGCTTGAGAATGGATACCTGAGGGAATGTCTACGGCATGAAATATTTCCAAAAGGTCTAAGGTGTTGAAAATATTCTACCGGGCTGAGCAAGGACTCACCCCTTCATCATGAGTTATTATCTCTGTTTAACAGACATGAGTGCAAGTTAGTAGAAGTGCTAATAATGGAAAATGACAGTAAAATGACTGCTCTCTTTGAGACCATCAGTAAATTGACTTGTTGTTTAGTGCTAGCATTTAACAATATAAGGCTATTTTTGCTGGTATTGACAAAAATATGACAGAACTGCAACTTAAGAAAAACAAAAAGCAGCTCAGGGACAGAAAAGAGTATAATGCAGGGACAACTTATCCTGCTCCCTCTGTTTATTTTCAAAATTCCAACAATGGGGGAGATATTAGTGGTGAGGGTGGGGGTGCTGGCTTAGTTGATTCCACCCAGTTGGACCAAGATGGAGGGAATTCCAACCATGAAATCCCTTTAGATTAGGAGGTCCGAATGACTGAGGATACAGAGGGAGGGGGAACAGGATACTTCTGCTCAGAGGAATGAATATGGGTGGAACACCTATCACCCCAGGGGCAGGGGGAGAGGGGGGGTTGGTAACATATGAGCACATAGGTTGCAGCATCATTTCTAGCACCCGTGGGGACTTTAAAATGTAATTTTAGTGATCTTGATGTTCCCAAGCCTGGGCGAATTTACTTGAAAAGGGAATGACTTGTGTTCCAGCCAGAAGGGCCAACAAAGATAAAACCTTGATAAACTTGAAATTATTTGTGAGAAAGGTCAGTTTTAATTTTTTGTTTCCTGACAATGATTTGAGCTTAAGACCTGTTAATAATTGCAATTGATTAAGTACTTTCAATCCCCCCTTTACAACCGGCTGTACAGATGTTTGAAAAATTGTGTGAATATGATATTAAAAAACTGCTTTCCTCCCCTACAAGGGAAGGGTCCAACCTTAATAAGGATGAAAGGGATATACTTAAGATTAGTACCTCTAATAAAGACATCAGGGTAATAAAACTGGATAAGGGTGGGGGTCTTTTTGTGATGAACAGCAACAATTATGCAAACAAAATGTTAACATTATTTTATTCTGATATCTATGAAGAGGTACCCTTAAATGAAATGAATTTAGCATACAAGCACTTTGACATGGTGTTGTATGATTTACTAATCAATGAACAAATTGATGAGGGTGAGTACAAGTTTCTCAGTGTCACATACCCTAGTACCCCCACCATATTTGACATTCCCAAAATACACAAGAGTTTGATGGATCCACCCCTATGTCCAATTGTGGATGCAAAGGCATTCAAGACGTTCCCCTTAGCAAAATTTATTGATTTCCAACTAAAAGGGGTAGTGGAGAAGTTTCATTTTATGTTAAAAGACTCATGGGATTTTTTGGGAAGAGTCACATAGTTCTACCATGATGATCTGTTGTTGGTAACTGTTGGCATCAAGGATTTATTTTCTGTCATTCCCTATGATATTGGTGTGGAATGGTTCTATAGTTTTTTATGTGACTACTCTGACATACGACACACGAGAATATTAACAATTAGAACCCTTATTGAGCGGGTTTTAGAGAACAATTTAATCATTTTTGAAAACCAGTTGTTCAGGCAGAAAAATGGGGTTGAATGGGGGTAGCTTGTGTCCCCATTTTTGCCAATTTGGTACTGGCATATTGGGAGAAGACCAACGTTTTCACCTCTTTTTGCCAGTGCTGGTCTCTATATGCCCTGTTTTTGGATGACATTATTATTTTCTGGCATGACACCAGAGAAAAGTTACAGGAATTTTTCCTATTTTTAAAAAGTTCCACTGGCTTCTTGGAATTTATCATGAATGTTCAGAATGAACAAATTAATTATTTAGATGTTAGCGTTATTAAAAACAGGGTAACCAAGGAGTCTATTTCTACTTTGTTTAGAAAGCCAACATACTCCATCACATTATAAAATACCACCAAGACCACAGATCCAAGAAGTAAGCAATTTTAATGAAACACTTAGCGCCTCAGCTTGCACAGCCTTCCAAGAGTAAAAACACTACAAAATACTCTTTATTTAAATACAGCATATTGCACAAGGCAATTAATCAATTAAGCATACAATTTAAATCACATACTTCCAATTACATTCTTTGTCGAGTCCCTGAGGGTCCAAAGTACCATACTTTAAAATCAAGAGGGTTTCTTTTTTTTAAAGTTTATTTTTAAGGATACACATTCACCTATACCAACTTGCACTTTTTCCAGAACACAACCCCTAAGAGAATCAGGATCAGAATTGTGTGCTGTCATGAAATGGCTCCGAAGGGGCCTCTCTAGTTTTTTTTATTTTTTATGTCCCTAATATGTTCCTGTGACCAAAACCTAAAACTCCTATAAGTTTCCCCTATGTAGAACTTATTGCATCCACATCTCAGCACATACACTAGCCCCTCAGTATTACAACTGTATTCATACCTAGCTGTAAATTTAATACCATTAATACAGGGAAAATAACTCACTACATAATGACAGATGGAACAGCCATCACATGGAACAGTGCCCTTATTTGTGCTTAAATTCTGACTAACATTAACATCTGGTAAACAAAATTGGTTATGTACCAGAATATCAGCCACACTCCTAGCTCTTTTATAGGCAATACTCACAAAGTCAGGTAATATAGAGTTCAAAATTTTATCTCTTAGAAACATGGGCCATAAACTATGTGCTTTTTAAACTATTTCCTCAGTTATAACATTATAAGTTGTCACTAAGAAAACTTTCTTCTGGTCCCCAATATTTCCAACTGTGTTGGTGGATTTGTTTCCACATGTACCAGCTTTATATTTCCCACTAACACGGGCATAATGAGAGTATCCCTTGGGGTTAGAAGAATACCTCATGTCCATGATTTTTTGTTTAGCTTCCCTAACCAACTGAACATCATAGCCTCTTTTAATAAACATATCTTCTGCTTCTTATAAAGACTTTTAACACCCAGTCAGAACCAAAACATGTTCATATTCCAAACTTTTCCTTTTATTTTGTTAAAAAAATCCTGGCTATCCCTAATATAAGAGGCCGCACTCATTACATATTTCTTAAGATGTTCGTGTAGCAGCACACTTACGTTTTTCAAAAAGTACCTCTTTGCAGACACTATAGGTCGACCACTAAGTTTAGTTAGACCTTTGTGTGTCTTAGGTAAACAGTAAAAAACTGCCATAGAGCAGTTTTCCACTCCAAACTTCTTTTCCACAGCCTTAGTGGTAAAATACCCCAACCTAAGACCTTTGTATAATAACAGTTGTTACTCCTTAATAGCTTCAAAATAATCGAAAGCATCACATTTTCTACAAATTTCCACATTGTTCAAATGTTTATAACACATCTCTACATCTCTAAATGTTGTGTAAAATGCATGATTACTATCTGGTTGCCCTTATCAGATGGTTTAACCACCCATCTTCTGTCATTACCAAATACCAATAGGGCTAGCCGTTGCTGCTTGATTAAGTTAAAGCATATATTAGACTTATTCTCTATGCAAGACCAGTACATTTGTTCAACCTCAGAATTAAGTGTAGCAAAATATCCTTGCAAAGTGCTGTTTAGTAAAGGTGGAATAAGCAGAGATAGCATCAATGTTCAGTTAGCAATAATCATTAAAGTCATTCTCAAACAAATCTTCCTGAGATGACAAACATGAGTGAAAAGAAATCACCACTTTCACAACAGTCACTAGGCATAACCCCGCCATCTTGTTTAAAGTAATATATCAAATGCAATTTTCTACCGAAAGAAAAGATTTCACTTTTAAGTACATGTATTCTTGGTAAAGCAGTTGGTATAAATTTAAGGCCAAGACATAATACAGACATATTCACATCAGAAATTTCGTGTTTGGACAGATTTAACACACGTAAATTGTCACAAGATACATTAATACCAGTGTTTTTTCTTGTTATGCTGTCCCTTCTTATTATAGTTCTTTTTCTGGCCCCATTCATTGCGGCCCCATTTTCTGTTCTGGCAGAACTGGAATTCTGAAAGCGATTCTGCATATCTTTCAAATTCTGTTTTTTGGGAAGGGCTGGAAACTGTTCCACATCCCCCTCAGCTCCAGCAATCATATCTGCCTCCTCAGAAGCAGCAAAAGAAACTGAGGAAAGAGAAGAAACGTTTTTACCCCAACTAACATCATTGCTACCATTGTTACTTCTGCTTCTAGATGACAAAGATTTATTATTTTTTCTTTTCCAAAGAAACGCTTTATCAAGACTGTAATCCTTAATATCTCTATTAATTTTGTAGCTTTTACGCTCTACTAGTAATTCTTCAAAGTCTACAAGTCTGCCATTAATTTCTTCCAACATACTAGTCAATTTAACAGATGTTAAAAGTTTGTCAAGTTCAACCATTCTGATTTCTTCTTTAAGCCTTCGCTTCTTTAACTCATCCCTCTCAATTAGGATGCGTACCCATTCAGTGGAACACTGGTGAGCTGCCTGTACCCATCTCTTTTGAAAGACCATATCCTCAGCATTCCCCTTCTCAAAGGGGGTTGTAGGTGCTTTGTATGCTCGAAGACCTCTGTACATACCACTGAAGACAGTGAATGTTGATATGTGTACTAGCCTCCTTCTGCAGCAGATTTTCCAGCTTCTCCCTCAGATTTACAGCCTCTACTGATAAAGTAGTCACATTGAAGAGCCCAAAGTTTGAAAAGGATTCACAAAACGATGTTCTCGTTCCTCCATAAAATGCTCCCAAGCAGTAGCCATAGCGGGATCCTGAACAGCCGCTTCAAGAGTAGCCAAATTACCAGTACCAGACACATTAGAAGTACCAACTGCTTCTAAATTTCTAGAGCCTCTTTCATTCAGTTGTAAAACAAACTGCTGAATAGTCCTTTGGCTGCCATCAATAGTTTCATCCCAGAGGGACGTGGCACATTATTTGCAGGATCAGTGGCCATAAAAACAACAAATGCAATTTAAAAAAAGCAAAAAATTAAATTTTAAAATACCACCAAGACCACCGATCCAAGAAGTAAGCAATTTTAATGAAACACTTAGCGCCTTGGCTTGCACAGCCTTCCAACACTACAAAATGCTCTTTACTTAAATACAACATAGTGCACAAGACTCCAACACATTATTGCATTTCAAAAGCTGGCACCCCCTTAACAGAAGAAATCTCTGGTGAAAGGACGATGTGTTAGGTTAGCCCAGATGGTGAGTGACAAAGCTATGTATGGTGCAGAATGTTGGAAACTTGGGGAAATGTTGGTCAAGAGAAGGTACCCCTTATTGTTCCTTGATGGTATTTTTAAAGAAGTAAACAAAAAGAGGAACAGGGGTATATACACCCCACTGTTGGGAAGAACTGGTGGTGGCATTGCAACTGGTGGGTCCAAAGGTGGTAGGTTAGACCAAGATAGTAGTCATGCCCTTGGTAAGGCCTTAGTACTGCCTTTTAATTTACATTTTGACCAAATTAGGTCCATTATTGTTAGAAATTGAAACATATTTGCCATTGATGATGTCAATTTAAATAAAGTGGGAGAAAAAACAACAATTGTGTACAAAAAGGACATTAGTCTCAAAACATTATTGGAGAGGCACCCCACAAGGGTTGATAATGGGGGGATGGTCTAATGTGGTCATTGCAGGCAATGCAAATATATTTATGATGGTACTAGTCTGGTATTACAAGATTATGGGAAGATTGAACTGTCACATAAATACTATTGTGGCAGTAAGGGAGTTGTTGATGTGGCTAAGTGGTAGGGCTGTGAAGGATTTTTTATAGGCAAGATGAAAAGAGACTTTAGGGACCATATTTACCAACACTAATATTCCATTAGCAAAAGGGATGACAAGAATGTTTTATCTGAGCACATTAACCGTAACCCTGCCCATTCTTGTAAATTCACAATTATCGATCATGTTGACCTGGGTCCGAGAGGGGGACCAGTAGATGAGTTTTTAGAGTTGAAGGAATTAAATGGTAGTTCAGGTGTCATGCTACTGTTTTTCAAGGTCTAAATGATGTGGTGTCCATAAGAAGTGTTTTGAGGCTTAAAGCAATGTGGGCTCTTTAACATTTGGCAGGAGCACGGGTTTAGTATATGACAGATGCTCCTTTTCATTGAGGTAGTATTTTGCATGTGGTATGATTTATGTTTTTTCATCTGTAATGTTTTACAGGGTTTGTCTTAATTTATCTGCACATTTTTAAATTAATGCACATACTAACTTTTTATCAGATTTATTTGTACATTGTTGTTGAGGGAAGTTTCATAAAGGTGTTTATATTTATCATGACAGAAACCTAGTTTTAGTTTTAAATGTGTAATTAGTTAATAGTCAGCTGGTTAGGTTAGCATATTTATACTGCATCAATTGATATGCTTGCACATTCTGATGAAGTCTTTTCAACAAGACGAAAGCACTTAATGTGGATTAACTACTTCAATAAATAAGTGAACTTTTAGCTGCCCATTTATTTTTTTTCCACTTTTTGGATTTATCAGCTTCTTGTTGGTCCAGATGACATACCTGTGGAAGCATGGAGGTGTTTAGGTGAAATGGCAGTGGAGTTTTTAACCAGATTGTTTAATGAAATTTTGGAAAGTGAGAGGATGCCTGAGGAATGGAGAAAAAGTGTTTGGTACCGATTTGTAAGAATAAGGGTGATGTGCAGAGCTGTAGTAACTACAGAGGGATTAAATTGATCAGTCACAGCATGAAGTTATGGGAAAGAGTAGTGGAAGCTAGGTTAAGAAGGGACATGATGATTAGTGATCAGCAGTATGGTTTCATGTCGGGAAAGAGCACTACAGATGCGATGTTTGCTCAGAGAGTGTTGATGGAGAAGTACAGAGAAGGTCAGAAGGAGTTGCATTGTGTTTTTGTAGACTTAGAGAAAGCATATGACAGTGTGCCTAGATGAGTTGTGGTATTGTATGAGGAAGTCAGGAGTGTCAGAGATGTATGTAAGAGTGGTACAGGATATGTACGAGGGTAGTGTGACAGCAGTGAGGTCAGCGGTGGGAGTGACAGATGCGTTTAAGGTGGAGGTAGGATTACATCAAGGATCAGCTCTGAGCCCTTTCTTATTTGCAATGGTGATGGACAGGTTGACAGATGAGATCAGACAGGAGTCCCCGTGGACTATGATGTTTGTAGATGACATTGTGATCTGTAGTGAGAGTAGGGAACAGGTGGAGGAGACCCTGAGGAGATGGAGATATGCTCTAGAGAGAAGAGGAATGAAGGTCAGCAGGACTAAGACAGAATATGTGTGTGTGAATGAGAGGGAAGATAGAGGAATGGTGAGAATGCAAGGTGTAGAGGTGGCGAAGGTGGATGAGTTTAAATACTTGGGATCAATAGTTCAGAGTAATGGTGAGTGTGGAAGAGAGGTGAAGAAGAGAGTACAGGCAGGATGGAGTGGGTGGAGAAGAGTGTCAGGAGTGATTTGTGACAGACGAGTACCTGTAAGAGTGAAGGGAAGGTCTACAAGAGGGTAGTGAGACCAGCTATGTTATATGGGTTGGAGAAAGTGGCATTGACAAAAAGGTAGGAGTTAGAGCTGGATGTGGCAGAGTTAAAGATGTTAAGATTTGCACTGGGTGTGATGAAGGTGGACAGGATTAGGAATAAGTATATTAGAGGGTCAGCCCAGGTTGAAAGGTTTGAAAACAAAGCCAGAGAGGCAAGATTACATTGGTTTGGACATGTGCTGAGGAGGGATGTTGAGTATATTGGGAAAAAGATGCTAAGGATGAAGCTACCAGGTGACAGGAAAAGAGGAAGGCCTAAGATAAGGTTTATGGATGTGTTGAGAGAGGACATGCAGGTAGTTGGTGTGACAGAGCAAGATGCAGAGGACATGAAGAAATGGAAACAGATGATCCTATGTAGCGACCCCTAATGGGAACAGCCGAAAGAAGATGATGTTGTGGAACTTGTTTACCTGTTTCAGAGTACCATTGTCAGAAATAACTGTGTGGACTACCATTGACTGAGAAATGGCATTTCAACTTGGTAATAACAGCAGTGGATGTTATAGTAGGTAGTAAGTCAATCTCAAACCAGTTTGAATAAGAGTCTACCAATACTAAGTAATGCTGATTGTTCCATTTGAATATGTCAGGCAACCGTTGACCAAGGTAGTTCAGGAATTTGACTTTGCTGAAATGGTTCTCTTTGCAAATGCGGTTTAGTACTATTGCATACTGAACAAAAAGAAAGTACTTTATCAATGTCTTTCACTAGTGATGGCCAGAATACTAGTTCTCTCACCCTTTTTTTGGTAGAGTTGGAACCTGGGTGACCACGATGCAAAATCTGGAAGTATTCATGTTGTAAGGAAACAGGAACAACAATTTTAGAACCTTAGAAAATAATGTCATCTTCCATCAACATCTTATCTCTGTAAGAAAAATAGGTTTGCACTTCCAGTGGTAGACTACATTGTTTTGACAGCTATCCAGCACTAATGTAGTGTGTGAGCTTTCGCAAATTGGATAAGTCTTTGTATGATCTCTCAGCTTATCAAGTCTTGTGGCAGAAAATATTACGCACTGCCATTACATCAAAGTCAAAGTTCTCTGTATCAAGCTGTTCTGTTGTATTTTTGGGTGATCTGAATAAGTATCAGCCAGATAAAGAAGTCTGCCTTTTATATAGACCATTTTGCAATTGTACTTTTGCAATCTGAGCATCATTCTTTGTAGTCTCGTTGGAGGGGAATGTATAGGCTTCTTTAGAACAGTAACTAGAGGTTGGTGATCAGCTTCAATTTGAATAGCTCAACCATAGATATAATCATGAAACTTTAAACATGCAAATACTATTGTCAAAAGTTCTTTCTCAATTTGAGCATATTGAATCTCAGTTTGGGTAAGTGTTCTAGATGCATAGGCTACTGGTCTGCCTTCCTGAAGAATAACTGTGCCAAGACCAAATTTTGAAGCATCTCAGGAAAGAGCAACTGGTTTATTGACATCATAGTATCTTAATGTTGGTGGGGTGGCAGTTTTCTGTTTAAGGTTTTCATACACCTTCTGGTGCTGTTCCTACCAAGACCATGTAACATTTGTGTGCATTAGCTCTGTTAAAGGTGCTGTCAACTCACTGAAATCTGGTATGAACTTGCCTAGATAGTTGACCATGCCAAAGAAACATTGTAGAGCTTGAATATTATCTGGTGCAGACATCTCAAGAATAGCTGCTTGCTTAGACTGGTCTGATCTTAAGCCGGTGCTGGTAAATAAGTGACCTACATACGTAACTTCTGGTATTCTGAATTTGCACTTTAGAGGATTGAGCTTTAAGTTTACTTCTTGCGCTTTGTCTAGTACTCTCATAAGATTTCTGTCATGCTCTGCCTCACCATTGTCTCCAACCAATAAATCATCTACCGTTATGGCACAAGTATAACCTGAAGAAATTTGCACCATTACACACTGGAAGACTTCACTTGCAGAATTTATTCCAAACGGCATCCTCAGGAATCTATATCTGCCAAACAGGGTAACAAAAGTGGTCAGAAATGAGGATTTGAGATCAAGCATCACTTGCCAAAATGAACGTTTTGCAGCCAAGACAGGAAAAGCAGTGGCATTCGGAATTAGGGCTGTGACCTCTTTGACTATATGCATTGGATGATGAGGTATCTTTAATGCTTTGTTCAAATCTCTTGGGTCAATACATATTCTGATTTTGTCTGATCCTTTCTCGTGGTCTGCTACCATGGACAACACCTATTCAGTTGGTTCTGTAACGAGACAAATTACACCTTGCTGCACCATTTTATCCAACTGAGCTTTGACTTTATCTTGCATGGCTACTGGAACTTTTCTCACTGGTCTGACTACTGGACTGATTTCTGGGTCTAACTTCATAGAATACACAACTGGAAGTTTGCCCAACTTGTCATCGAAAACATCAGCATACTCTGAGAAAATGGCTTCAGAAAAATTGGAACTAAGATATGTGCTTATATGATGAACTTCTTTGGTAGAAAAAAGCAGATTCATTCTTAAACTGTCTCTGAGATCTAATAATGACTGCGCAGGTCTTCAGACTACATAGAATAACAAGTTGTAACAGTTCTTAGTCAAATAACATGAAAGTACTACTGAGCCATCGGTTTGAATTTCTTCACCTCCATAAGCAACAAGTTTTGCACTACTAGCCACATTGAGTTGCTTGTTAGTTCTCATCTTAGCAAATGTGTCTGCTGATATAACATTACACTTTGAAAAAGTGTCTACTTTGAGCTCGGTGGATTTACCATTGATCTGGACAGTACAAAACACTTCATTCCTTGCCAATAAATTCACTGCATCAACCCTTTCACCAACTACTGATACACCCTACACATAGAAAGAGGACTGCTGCAACTCCACTTGATCAGTTTGCTTTTTTGTGTGACCTTTCTTTGTAACTGTATGAGGCTTACTTGATTTGCAAAACTTTTGAAAATGATTCCATTCTTTACACTTGTGGCATTGCTGACTAAATGCTAAGCATTTTTCTCTTTTAGACTCATGATTGTTGCCACAATTGGGACAGTTAACAATAAAGCTGGATTTGGGTTTTGTTGACTCATGCTTGTACTGGACTGAGCAAGTTCCTTTCTTAGAACTTGCTGGAAAACTACACAGTTTCCCTGATGAACTAGCAAGGGCTGTGGCAGCCAAGTACTTAGTCCTACTTCTGTTTGCCACATGTTACATGCTATCTACATTTGCTCTGGAGCCCACTGAAATCATGTTCTTATCACTTGCAAGCATATTTGTGTGTCTTTCTGTAACTTCATGAATTTGACAAATCTCATTGGCTTTATTCAATGTTAAATCACTGTCACAAAGCAAAATCTTTCTCACAGCAGCACTACACACACAAAACTGTCCTTTATTAACTCATCTTTTAAGCCACTAAATGGACACATTTTAGCTTTGATTCTCAGGTCAGTAATATAAGCTCCAAAAGTTTCCCCTCGTTTCTGATCTCTTGTGTAAAACAAATGCCTCTCTAAAGTGATATTTGTCTGGGGGTTGCACATTTCCCTGAATTTGCACTTCAAACACTCGGGGTCTTCCCTTGATTCAGCCTGTATAATATGACAATTTTCACCTTATCCCTCATATACTGCTGGTGCATACACAAAATGAATGCTCTCTTTCAATGGCCTCTGACCCCAGCTAGGTTTAACAAAATGAATGTCCTGGTACATGCATTTTGTTGGAATAAGCGGCTTGTACAAAATATCGTACTCTTGCTCAAATATTCTCCAATTCTCTGCAATATTCTCATCAAACACAAGTGGGCTTTTGAAATCCATCTGCCATATTAACACATAACAATGAAGGATTTTGCAGATATGCACAAATAGACACACATACAAATATGCCAGAAATTTATGCCAGTATTTATAACCTTGCTCAATGGCACAACAAGCTGAATAACTGAGTTTTGCGAAATAACTGAATTTTGCAAAATGAGTTTCTCAGGCACTTTGACACTCTTGAAATTGTTATACAGCAAAAGTCATTTATCATCATTTTAAGAAACATTTCAAATAACTGAACTGTGTGAATGAACTGGGCAAAAGAAGCTCGGAGCAAGAAACATTTTGCAATAACTGCATTTTGTGAATAATCAGTACACGGCACACTGAAACTTCCAAAATGGTGGGACTTTTGCTAGATAAATCTTTACAGCACAAGAAACATTCTGTACTTTGCAAATAGACACACCCAGCACAAGAAACCTTTTGAAATGGCCATACTTTTACTGTACTTTATGAAATAGTTGCACTTTGTACACAGATAAACTCTTCAAAATACATGCATAGCAATGAGCACACACTGTAATCACTTTTACATACTTTGAGATACTTTGAATAACTCTAGTTATACCCTTGATACAATATGAAGTCGTAGTTATGCCAAAAGACAGCACTTTGTGAAAAAATATGTAATTGCCTTGTTTTATTTATGCTTAATGTGCCCTTTTTTACCCTTGTTATATTCACTGCCCATTATACCTTTCTTGTGCTAATTTTACTCTAAACATGCCCATTTTGCTTCAAACAGATTTGTTTTGCTTTACACATACTCATTTTACTTTAAACATCTTAATCTCAAGCATTTTGTTAATTAATAAACCTTCTGTGCCTCTTGCTTGTTCAATAATGCGGTTTGTGTGCTTGTAATGCTCCGTTTTATTTTTTTATATAGTAAAATGTCCGTGCAAATATTCATTACTTTTGATTCTTTTCAGGCTCGATTTTGTGCTCGCTTCTTTTAGTTAACCTTCACTGTTATCTCTGCATCTTGTGGCTTCAAATATCAATCTCTGGAATCCCGGTTCTGATGCCATGTCGCTCATCTTGTTGTCTTGTCTTGGATGTAATAGACGAGTCTTTGTGGGTTCTCTTCAAACAGCTTTATTATGTACAAACATATTATGGTTATGACTATTGGCTTTACCTTAGGTAACTATATACAAACTAACTGCATTCATTCTCACATGCTTACTCTCTGGCTGCTCTTTCAAAATGGCACTAGGTACAACAAGTGCCCATTATTTATACATGCACATTCATCACTTGCTATGCTTCTTAAAGACACATTACACACTGTGCTCTACAATAGGCGACTCCATATCGAGACACACAGATGTACCCCCTCACCATAATGGACAAGGAGAAGGTCACGGTCAGCTACCTATCATGCCAGGATCCAACAAATCATGCATGCACTCAAGTCACTCAACAAGTACTGTTATGACTCTGTCATAGTCCATGTTGGAGTGAATGACTTGAGAAATACCTCTCCGAACTATATGAAGAGAGACATGATGGAACTCTCTGATTATGTGTCCCAGACAGGTATGTCCCTAGCCCTAAGCAGTATCCTTCCCTCACCCAGGATGATACCACAATATATACAAAAAATGATTGACTTCAATGATTGGATTAGCTTCTGGTGTCAGTCCACGGGAATCCAGTATCTGTCAGACTGGAAGGATATGGTAGACAGACCTCACTGCTTTGCTAAAGATGGTCCCCCCCCCAGCTTTCTGATATTGCCAAAGGCCCTTTCCTCCCCCACAGTGCCGTTTTTAGGCAATGTCAAAACAACAAATTCTACAACATAACAAACTCTAATTGAGGAAAACTCAGGGTCATGCTGCTTAATGATAGGAGTTTAAACACAAAATTGCACTCCCTGGAAGCACTCCTCACCTTGGAGGATGCTGACACCTGTGCAGCTGCTGAGACATGGTTCATGGCAATGGAGAGCACCCCAGCTGTGCAAGGCTACAATGCCTTCCACACATTCAGACCTCAAAATGAGTGTTAAGGAACCAAATGTGGAGGTGTAGCCATCTTCCATAAAACCAAATACACTTCGAGACTGGTCAAACAGCATGACTCTCTCAAACTACTCCACATCCAGTTAACTAATGGGAAAGTACCATACCACAAAAACATGGTAGAGCCAGCAACCAGTGGACAGAAATCCATTTATTGATGGAGGATGGAGAAAAACAAACCAGATCATACACTAACAACATAAATCTATCGTAAATACCCCCAATACAACTCCTTGCTCCATGCCTCCAGCTTTCATCCCCCCCCCCATATTTGCAGAAACATTCCAAAATCCCAGTTTCTCCACCTTAGAAGGATTTGTTCAGAGGAAAAGACATTTTCCACCTATGAATGAGTCAGACCTACCTATAAGGTTTCAGAACCGTGGGTACCAAAAAGGTGACATTGCTCAGGGTAGACGATTTGCTACCGACACAAATAGGGAGAACTTGTTACAGTATAGGAAGAATAAACAAAAGTCTAATTCCCAAATTAGATTGGTCACCACATATGGGAGAAATACGGATACTCTCATCAACTGTGTGCAGAGGCATTGGAACATACTGTTAGCAGATAATAAACTTAGGGCCATACTAAATGACAAATGTCACTTTCCTTACAGACGGGGTCAGAACATGGGAGCCTTTTTTAATCATTACAAACATATCAACAGAAATGAGAATTTATCTAAACAAATTACTTTAGAAGGGGGCCCGGTATTGGGATGCTTCCCATGTGGTCATTGCACACACTGTAACAACATGTGTAAAACCAAGGAATTCACAAGCAGGAACACTGGTCAAGTTTTTTCAATCAAATTCTTTGCAAATTGCCAATCAGATTGGGTGATTTATTTGGCGTCCTGCAACTGTTCAGCCTTTTATGTGGGACAAACTTCCCGCTGTGTAAAATTTAGGATTTCAGAACATCTCAGTGACATTAGGACTGGTAAACCAACCAATGCACTTTATAAACATACAATAAAACATCCCCAGGCTAAGTTCAGATTTACTGTGATTGACATCATACAACGTAACACACGTAACAAATCAGGTTGGCATGCAATATTAAATAATATGGAAAAGAAATGGATTATAAAATTGGGTGCACTTTTTTCCCCTGGTTTAAATGAATATATGTGATGTAATTTTGTTTATGGACTTTAGGTGGCACTAGACCACTATATATTTATATTGTGGCATTCTGTAACAAATACAGACACTGAGGAAGGCCTAACGGCCGAAACCGGTTTGTTTTTCTCCATCCTCCATCAATAAACGGATTTCTGTCCACTGGTTGCTGGCTCTACCATGTATTTGTATTCATTTGATGTTTCTGAGCCGTGCAGTAGCCGTACGTGCAGAGCTCTGACTGATTTCTCTTTAAAGTACCATACCACATCACTGCTAGCTATAGATCCCCACCATGAAGAAGGACAAGTACACCACCTACCTCGATTTACTGGAATCCCTTATCATACAGCCGAACACCTTAGTCATGGGAGATTTCAACTATCCTTCCATAGACTGGGGGGCATGCACGAACAACAACATGCTCACCCAGAGGTTCTTGGATTTTGTTAACACAAATGCTCTGGAACAGATAGTTTGCACCCCCACTAGGGGCACTAATATTCTGGACATCATGCATCGGGGAGTACAGTGAACCCCATGTTGGTGAGTACTATACTCACCAACATGGGGTTCACTGTACTCCCCCATGCATGATGCCCTCCCTGGTTAGGTCAGACCAAGAATCAGTCTCATTTGAAGTAACTGCTGGAAATGACACCCTCAAAGGAACACAAATTATAAAAAAACTTTACCAAACTAACTACAGCCTACTAAGCAATGGTATAAAAAGCTTCATGCCATGCACAGTCGCAGACATTAATGATCACTAAGCAGAAGTGTACACAAATGCCCTGTACAAACACTTAAGCGACTGCATAAACTATGTTGTACTTAACAGGATGGTCTTCTCGTAAAAAAAATCAAGCTACCATGGAGGACTGCAAGTATAAACAGATTATATAACAAGATGAATTATAACAGTTGTCCAAAAGCAAGTGGGATATCACTCTGCAGAGGAAGAGTTATCTCCTAAGCCTAAGCAAGAAAATCATAAATCTTGTAAAGTCTTCTAAAGCAAAATACAAAACTAAAATTGCATCCCTAGCAAAGCATAATCATAAGGGATTCTTTAACTACATATGAAGTCTAAAAGGGAATGCCCAGCTATGTGCCGAACTAGTTGTAGATGGGATCACTCATACTAAACCGGTGAATATTGCAAACCTGCTAGCTGACAGATTCATTGCAAACTTCACTCCCCTGCCCCCACCTTCTATATCCCAAAGTAACTTGACACCAGCCATCTGCCAAGTATCACTAGTGAACAGGTCATCTCTGCACTTGTCAAGGCCAAACACATGGCCTCAATAGGACCGGATTATATCCCAGGTTGTTTACTAAGCAATCTAAAACAAGAGCTAGTGGGCCCGTGTTGGTGTTCTCTTTTATCATAACTTGAAAACTGGCTATGTTCCTGCAGAACAGAGAATAGCAACAGTAATTCCCCCACAGAAAAAAAGGCCATCAGCTGACCCTGAGAGTTACAGACCCATACAACCTCATCTGCAAGGCCATGGAAAGAAGTACCATGGACCACATCAACAAGGACATACGCATCCTCTAAATGCTGGACCCAACCCAGTTTAGCTTTGTTAAGGGTAGATCATGTTTAGTAAACCTGGTAGACTTTGAGAATGTCACCAAAGCCATGAACGAAAGTAGGACAGTGCACATAGCCTATCTCGACCTTGCCAAGGCTTTTGGCACTATCCCCCACTCTGACATAATTGAGGAAACTCTCCCAGCTGGAAAGTAACCCGCAGGTGGCAGCTGGTTTGAAAGGTGGGGAAGTAAGGGCTTGCAGAACCAGGTTTAAATCTCAAGGCATAATAGGTTCAGAAATAGGAGGCCGGAGTAATAAGGTGCCCTTTAAAAAGGCCTTACAGAGTTTGTGAGCCATAAGGGAAGGCTCATAGCAGGTATGAAAGCTAGAAATAGCCGCCAACTGTACTTTAATAGTGGCAGGCGCAGAACCCTGTTGAAAAAGCACGGACAAGAACTCCAAGACCACCGGAATTGGAGCTGTGTAGGGGTCGATTCCTTGAGCATGAGCTCAAAAAGAGAATCTCTTCCATTTGCTGGAATAAATCTTCCTAGTCGATGACTTATGAGAGGATGATAAAATGTGTACTACCTCAGGTGAAAAATGATGAAACCTGACTAGCGACGGAATTGGAGTAGCCAGGCTGTCAAGCTGAGGGTCTGCAGTCTTGGTAACAGAGGAAATGGAGGGAAAGCATAGAGCAGACCGGAGGGCCAATCGTGGACTAGATCGTCCCTGGGTGATTCCCCCTGTGGGGGGATCAGGGTGAAGTAATTGCTGCATTTGGCATTGAGGGGATTGGCAAAAAGGTCACAGAAAGGCTGACCCCCACCTGTTGAATACCTGTTCCACAACCAGAGGGTTCAGGGACCACTAGTAAGGCATGAGAATAGCTCTGCTCAGACTGTCTGCTATCACATTGGCCTTCCCCAGAATGTGCGTTGCCACTAGGAACCATTGGGAAGATACTGCCCACTGCCACACTCGCATGGTCTCTCTGCACAGAGGGTAAGATCTGGTTCCTCCCTGTTTGTTCAGGTACCATACCACGGACATATTGTCTGAATGTATCGCGATCGTCCCAAGAGGGAGAAAGCTCTGAAGTGCCCGCAATGCCAGAAGCACCGCTCTCGTCTCTAGGACATTGATGTGCAGATGTACCTCGTGATCTTGCCACGTGCCTTGGACTGTCCTGCCAAGATAATGCCCCCCCACCCCATCTGGGAGGCGTCCGTGGTCACAGTGGTGACAGGTGATGGAGGAACAAACTGTTTCCCCTTGTCCAGATTGGTGGAGCATAGCTACCAACTGAGATCCTGTTTGCATCGGTCTGTGAGCAGGATCAGGTGAGAAAGGGGAAGTGTCTGAAAGGACCATTGGGCAAATAGAAGCCAATGAAGAAGCCTCATGTGCAACCTGGCTAGAGGCACTAGCATAATTGTAGCTGCCATGGGACCCAGAAGCTGAAGAACCCATCTCGCTTGTACTTTCCTGAGTGGTAATAGTGCGCGAACCTGGTTTTGTATTATTGTGATCCTTTGCTGAGGTAAGAAGGCCGGCATTTGGACGGTGTCTAGCTCTGCACCTACAAACGTGACACACTGTGAGGGCAGCAAGGCAGACTTTTCCCAGTTCAATGTTATACCAAGTCACTGACAGAGGGTAATGATGGTGTCCCTGGCTTGGATAAGTAGATGCCTGGTGGGAGCGGTGAGGAGCCAGTCATCCAGATAAGGAAACACCTGGAATCCTTGACATCTCAGGTGAGCTGTCACCACTGCCAAATACTTGGTGAACACCCTGGGGGCTGTGGTGAGACCAAAGGGCAGGGCACGAAACTGAAAATGGCTGGCTCCCAGCCAGAAGCGTAGGTGACTCCTGGATGCCCTGTCCATTTTGATATGATAGTAAGCATCCTTGAGGTCGATGGAGCACATCCATACTTCTTTTTCCTGCAACGGAAAAATGGACTGAAGGGTGACCATTCGGAACTTGGACTTTTGAACATAGTGGTTTAATCGGCTGAGATCTAGAATGGGTCGTAGGTCCCCTGTTTTTTCGGCACCAAAAAGAGTCTTGAGTAAGTCCCTAATCCGATTTTGTCTGAGGGGACAGGTTGGATGACTCCTTTCTTTAGCAGCTTTGAAACCTCTAAGGCTGCGTAATCCCTTTGACTGAGTGGAACGTCCAGGATTCTTCTGACTAGAGGAGGGTCTGACGAAAAGGGTATGGCATAACCTCCGGAAACTATTCGTAACACCCATCGATCCTGGGTGATGCTTTCCCAGGCTTCTGGGTGTAACGATATGCAGTCCCCAACTGGCTCCAGAGAAGCACAGTCAGGCAACACATCAGGAACGATGGTAGGAAGAACCGTGAAAGGAATCACAGTCTCCCGAGTTGCAGGAGCCTCCTCTGCCTCTAGGGCGGCGTCTTCCTGAATAACCCCCCCCCCCACCTCTGCCTCTGGAGGGGGAGTCACCTTGTGCGGCAGGGAAAAACTTCTGTGATTTCCTGAACCACATCTTCCCACCTCTCTGAGCCTTGGGGTAAGGCCTAGATGGGAGGGAAAAACAGACCCCTATGGCAGACAGGGTCTTTCCCACTTGCTCGCATCTGGTGAGGGTGTCTTTCACTTTGGTCTCAAACAGCGAGGACCCATCAAAAGGAGCATCAATGAAGGAAGACTTGAAGGCCTCCGCAAAATGACACAGGCGCAACCAGGCTTGCCTCCTGAGGGCTACCCCTGAACTGGCTGCCCTACTCACCCCCTCGGCTGCATACGATATGAGCCTCATGGACGAGTTGACAATAGAATTTAGGGTAGACACCTGGGTGTTATCTGTGGGCGCCAACGCCTCAGGAACGTTACCCGCTAGAGTATCTCCTAACTCCTTGAGGAGATCTCTTTGGAGCCGAGTGAAATGGCAAAGATAGTTCAATGACCATAAGGCGAAGGTCGCTGATGAAAGGGTATGCTTCCCATACCTGTCCATAGTCCTAGACTCCTTGTTAGGAGGATGGACGGAGGAAGAAGTCTCAGCTACTTCCTTCTGTGTGGCCGCCCCCACCACCATGGCATCTACAAAAACCCCTTTGGACATAAATTCTTTCCCCGGGGGAGCAAAAAGGAACTTATTGGGCCTTCTGGGTACAGGTTCCACCATATCAGGATTCTCCCACACTCTTCAACAGATTAAATCCAACAGTTCGTCAAAGGTTGGCATGCAATATTAAATAATATGGAAAATAAATGGATTATAAAATTGGGTGCACTTTTTTCCCCTGGTTTAAATGAATATATGTGATGTAATTTTGTTTATGGACTTTAGGTGGCACTAGACCACTATATATTTATATTGTGGCATTCTGTAACAAATACAGACACTGAGGAAGGCCTAACGGCCGAAACCGGTTTGTTTTTCTCCATCCTCCATCAATAAACGGATTTCTGTCCACTGGTTGCTGGCTCTACCATGTTTATGTATTCCTCTGATGTTCCTGAGCCATGCAGTAGCCGTACGTGCAGAGGTCTGACTGATTTCTCTTTAAAGTACCATACCACATCACTGCTAGCTATAGATCCCACCATGAAGAAGGACAAGTACACCACCTACCTCGATTTACTGGAATCCCTTATCATACAGCCGAACACCTTAGTCATGGGAGATTTCAACTATCCTTCCATAGACTGGGGGGCATACATGAACAACAACATGCTCACCCAGAGGTTCTTGGATTTTGTTAACACAAATGCTCTGGAACAGATAGTCTGCAACCCCACTAGGGGCACTAATATTCTGGACATCATGCATGGGGAGTACAGTGAACCCCATGTTGGTGAGTACTATACTCACCAACATGGGGTTCACTGTACTCCCCTATGCATGATGCCCTCCCTGGTTAGGTCAGACCAAGAATCAGTCTCATTTGAAGTAACTGCTGGAAATGACACCCTCAAAGGAACACAAATTATAAAAAAACTTTACCAAACTAACTACAGCCTACTAAGCAATGGTATAAAAAGCTTCATGCCATGCACAGTCGCAGACATCAATGATCACTAAGCAGAAGTGTACGCAAATGCCCTGTACAAACACTTAAGTGACTGCATAAACTATGTTGTACTTAACAGGATGGTCTTCTCGTAAAAAAACAAGCTACCATGGAGGACTGCAAGTATAAACAGATTATATAACAAGATGAATTATAACTGTTGTCCAAAAGCAAGCGGGATATCACTTTGCAGAGCAAGAGTTATCTCCTAAGCCTAAGCAAGAAAATCATAAATCTTGTAAAGTCTTCTAAAGCAAAATACAAAACTAAAATTGCATCCCTAGCAAAGGATAATCATAAGGGATTCTTTAACTGCATACAAAGTCTAAAAGGGAATGCCCAGCTATGTGCCGAACTAGTTGTAGATGGGATCACTCATACTAAACCTGTGAATATTGCAAACCTGCTAGTTGACAGATTCATTGCAAACTTCACTCCTCTGCCCCCACCTTCTATATCCCAAAGCAACTTGACACCAGCCATCTGCCAAGTATCACTAGTGAACAGGTCATCTCTGCACTTGTCAAGGCCAAAAACATGGCCTCAATAGGACCGGATAATATCATAGGTTGTTTACTAAGCAATCTAAAACAAGACCTAGTGGGCCCGTGTTGGTGTTCTCTTTTATCATAACTTGAAAGCTGGCTATGTTCCTGCAGAACAGAGAACAGCAACAGTAATTCCCCTACAGAAAAGAAGGCCATCAACTGACCCTGAGAGTTATAGACCCATACAACCTCATCTGCAAGGCCATGGAAAGAAGTATCATGGACCACATCAACAAGGACATACGCATCCTCTAAATGCTGGACCCAACCCAGTTTGGCTTTGTTAAGGGTAAATCATGTTTAGTAAACCTGGTAGACTTTGAGAATGTCACCAAAGCCATGAACGAAAGTAGGACAGTGCACACAGCCTATCTCAACCTTGCCAAGGCTTTTGACACTATCCCCCACTCTGACATTATTGAGGAAACTCTCCCAGCTGGAAAGTAACCCTTACATTACTAGATGGGTAGTCAATTGGCCCACCAACAGAACACACCCTGTCAAAAATGGTGACTCCACCTCCATCAGTAGATTTGTCACCAGTGGAGTACCACAGGGGTTTGAGAAGGGACCCTTACTGTTTGCCATCAATTTCTCAGAAGTCCAGACCAAAGTAGATGGCTTCTGACTCACCAAGTTGGCTGATGATTGTAAACTGGGAGCAGTCATTGAGTCCCCCAATGATGGCAACTTATTACAAGAAGGGCAAACACAAAAAAATGATAAATGCCAAAGCCATGGTCTAAAACTAAATGCAAAAAGGGCATTATTATTCCATTTGGTAAAACAGAATTCCCTACAAATTATAATGACAGGATTTCCTCCTCCAGAGTTCTAACCCAGCGGTGTGAGACTTGAGATCACAGGTTAATAGCAATCTGAATTTCAACTACCAAGTTTCCACAGTGGTAAGGAAAACCTTCTAAGTATTGCACCTCACAAGCAAGGGCATATCATCCAGATCAAGGGATGTTATAATTCCACTGTACTCGAACCTCATGAGACCACTAACAGAGTATAATGCACACTTTTGCATGTACCTCACCAAACACCTGCAGCAGCTGGAGAGCCCTCAGAAGTTTTTTTACTAAGAAAATACAAGGACTCCAAACCATGGTCTACGTGGATAGGCTGAAAGCCCTGTCACTTTATTCTCTGTCTTACAGGTTGCTATGAGGTGACTTGTACCTGACCTACAGGACAATCTGTGACCTTGCCCTAATGGAAATTCACATCCACAAGTCAAATGGCAATAGAGACACTCGCTCTAGGCATTTCAACCTAGCCTGTGACATTAACAGAACATGCAGGAGAGAAAGCGACATCTCCCAAAGACTGCCACTTCTCTGGAATAGGCTTCCTATTCACATAACACAGAGCTCCTCGCTGGCCCTATTCAAATACATCCTAGATAATTGGATGGAAGACCGCAAATTCATTCCTGAGGTGGCACCTATGTCCCTCATGAACATGAGTAGCTGGTGTTGATCACAAACCCACTCTGTTCATAAATTTGTTCTGCGAACTACCCAAAAAGAACAAATGGGGATACTTGAGATTAACATGGCTAGGCTTGTAAAGGCTTTAGTGCTGCTAGCCTAGTAACCCCCTATGAATTGTGAACTTCAGCAACTCCCTTAAACTAACCAAAACTGCTTGAATTCCTACCTATTCCCTCAAGTTAAACAACATTATGAAAAAATTCTATTCAAAGAACCCACATCAAATTTAGACTCCTCTAGCTTAGTTATTAGCATTCTGAAACAATGCATAATGTTATTACTATAATTCCACATTTCTGAAAAGAATTACTGCTTCCTAAACTATGTGCCCTTACTGGATCCTACTAAACTTTATTACCGAAGAATTAACTGTATGTCCTAAAACGTTTGTTAATATTACACCGTCTATAAGTCCTTAAATAAAACCTTCCAGAATTCACCTGTTTCACCTACAAAGAGCAGAGAACTGATGAATTCTCATTGCCACACTGCTTCTCTCACTTATTAATTTAATTAATATTCATTCTAAATTATCCTTCTCTGTTGTGTCCATTAAGAGCTTAATCTGTTGCACAGTCTGCCATAATTCACACTCACAATAATCTGTCCCCTTACAAAGTAATCTTACGTGTATCTCACATAGAGTAAGCAGCCATTTCAATGTTTTATAATATATATATATATATATATATATATATATATATATATATATATATATACACACACACACACACACATACACACACACACATATATATATATATATATATATATATATATATATATATATATTGTGTGTGTGTGTGTGTGGGTCTACTATGCAAGAGTGAACATATTTAATGTCAAAGGAAAATGGCATACATGTTCAAACATACAGAATACTGAACACACTAAAAAACAAACTAAAAAAGATTGATACAGGAAGACTATTTCCTCTCCTGATCTTAACACTAGAATCCCCCATAACATTACCCTCAAATTCATCTGAAGAGTGGCAGGGTTATGGAAAGGTTTTTATTTAGGTAAGGTGTAGGGTTTTATTAAGGTAAGTGCTAGGGTTAGCATTATTACCCATTACTAAGGTGCTGCAGGTGGGGGGAGTCCCTCCTCCCACCTTAGTAATGGGCGCTAACCCTAAACCTGCCCCTTCCTCCAAGCCTAGCCCTACACCTTATCTTAATAGAAATCTTCCCGTAACACTGTCGCTACACATGACACACTAGCATTCATAAACACACACAACACTACATCTATCACCTTACCTAAACCTGACTCTAACCCTAAAATGCACACACTCACACACAAACATACAATAATTATCCCTGACCCTAACCCTAAATCACAAACACATGCACACACACTCTCACCCTCTCCAACCCCACTCTTGTCTCACTGAAACAAATCAATATTTCAACCACTCAGTTATAGGTTCATAGGTTCGTAGGAGGTTACTAGGCTAATGGCTCTAGGGCCTTAACAAGCCTTGCCATGTAATAAATACCCTTGTTCCTTAGTTGACCATGGCTATATGGTCATTGTTAGCAGAGAGAGAATCAGTGATTAGCACCAACTACCCCTGTCCAAGGGGACATAGGTGCCACCCCCAGGGTGAATTCATGGTCTCCCATCCAATTGTCAAGGTTGCATTTAAATAGGGTCATTGAGGAGCTCTGCTTCACATGAAGTGGTAGTTTACTCCAGAGGAGCGGCAATCTCTGGGAGACATATCTGTTTCTCCAGTATGTTTTGTTTATTTCACAGGCTAGGCTGAGATCCCTGGAGTGAGTGACTTGTCCCATTTGATTTGCTGACATGCAGTATTTCCATTAGGACCGGGTCAGACATCTATCGGTAGGCCAGGCACAGGTCGCCTTTCAGAAGCCTGTAGGATACAGAGTACAGAGACTGGGCCTTCAGTCTTTCTGTGTAGGTGATGTTTTGATGGCCCTTAATTTTCTTGGTTAGAAACCTCTGTGGTTTCTCCAGTCATTGCAGGTGTCTGGTGCGGTACATGCAAAAGGGAGCATTGTACTCAACTGCTGGTCTGATGAGGGTGAAGTATAGAGGAGTTATAACATACTTAGTCTTGGATGCAATGCCCTTATTTATGAGATGCACAATGTAGAAAGCTTTCCTTACCACTGTTGAGACATGATGAACGAAGTTTAGATTGCTGTCAACCTGTGTTCCCAAGTCTCTCATCACTATGTTTCATCTTATAGGGGTCCTATCTATAATGTAATTTGTAGGGGCTACTTCTTTGCCAAAGGAGATAATGACACACTTTTTTGTGTTTAGGTTTAGACTGTGACACTGACACCAATCTTTAGTCTATTAGCCCCTTTTGTAATATGTTAACATCACTTGGGGCTCGATGATTGCACCTAGTTTGCAGTCATCTATGAATTTGGGAAGTCACAGGCCATCTACTTTTGCCTGGATATCTGAGAAGTAGATTCCAAATAGTAGAGTGCCCAGAACAAATCCCTGTGGTACACCACTGGTAACTGGTCTATTGGTGGCGGTAGAATCCCCAACTTTGACAATATGCATTCTGTCAGTGAGCCAGTTTGCTACCCATCTAAGTAAGATATGGGTTAATCCCCAGCTGGGAGAGTTTCCTCAATGATACCTGAGTGGGGGATTGTGTTGAAGGCCTTGGCTAAGTCAAGATAGGTGGTATGTACTGCTCTTCCCTCATCCAGGGCTTTGGTGACATTCCGAAGAAGTCCACCAGGTTTAATAAGCAAGACTTGCCCTTAACTAAGTCAAACTGGGTTGGGTCAAGAGTTTGGAGGTCACCTATGTCTTTGTTGAGAAGTTCCATGATGATTCTTTCCATAGTCTTGCAAATAAGGCTGGTTAGGTTTATGGGTCTATAGTTACCAGGGTCAGTTGATACCCCTTTTGTGTAAGGGGATTAATGTTGCTGTTCTCCACTCTGCTGGAACAAAACCAGTGCTCAGGCTGTGGTTGTAAAGAGTGCCAAGTGGTTCCAATAGGTCTTGTTTTAGATTGTTTAGTAAGCAGCTTGGGGTGTTATCTCTTCCCAGGGAGGCTGTGATTTTGGCCTTGAAGCAGGTGGATATGACCTGCTCTTTGGAGATGCTAGGTAGTGGACTAGTGACAGGGATTCTTTGGGGTGTGTCTGGTGGAGACAGTGGGTGAAGTTTGAGCTAAGTCTGTCCACCAGTAAGTTGGCAATTTCTTCATGCTCAGTGTCCACAATCAGTCTGGCACATGATGGGCATTCCTTTTTAAGATTTCAGACATATCTAAAGAAAGCCTTATGATTGTATTTAGCTAGAGATGCTAATTTATCCTTGTAATTGGCTTTAGAGGACTTTACAAGATATCTGATTTGCTCGTTCATGCTGTGGAGGGTATTATTCCTCTGGTAAGTAAGTTCCTTCTTGTTCTTGGATAACAATTTCTTCCATTTGTTATACAACCTATTTATACTTGTGGTTCACCAGGCTGGCCTGTTTCTTCAGGCGGACCTGGTTTTGGTCTTGACAGGTACAGCCGAGTCTACACAGTTGCTTAAATGTCTATAGATGGCCTTTGTGTAGACCTCTGCATAGGAGTCATTGTTGGCTCTGTTAGCCCCTGTGCAGTTACTTCCCCATGTTGGTGACCACCAGATCCAGGACATTCAAGCCCCTTGTAGGGGTGCAGATTAGCTGTTTCAGAGCATTTGAATTAACAAAGTCCTGTAACCTCAGGGTGATTGCATTTTTGCTCATGTATGTTTTCCAGTTTATGGAAGGGTAGTTGAAATCTCCCATGACCAAAGTCTAGCAAGTCCAGGTAGTTAGTGTCTTTCTCTTGGTTCATGCTGGAGGATTTGTAGCTAGCATTGATGTGGTAGGGTGTTTTACCTATATTAATTGTATCTGAAGTAGCTCTTGAGAGTCGCACTGTTTTACCAGTCTCGTGGTATATTTGGATTCAATGAAGGTGGATACACCTCCAACTTTGGTTCTTTCACACTCGTTTTGGGGTCTAAACATGAGGAAGGCATTGTAGCTAGGGTGCTGTCTGCAGCCTTGAACCAAGTATCAGTGACTGCACAGACATCAGCATCTTCCAAGGTGAGGAGTGCTTACAGGGAGTGCAGTTTTCTGTAGAGGCTCTTAGCATTAAGCAGCATAACCTTGAGTTTGTCTTCAGTGGATTTCTTTATATCAGGAGTTTTTTTGTTTTGACATTGCCTAAAAAGGCACTATGGGGGATTCAAGTTTCTTTGCCAGTATTCAAAAGCCTAAAGGAGACAGGTGAAGACCTTGTCTGGCAAAGCATCAACCATGTCTTCCCAGACTGACAGATACTGGATCCCCTTGGAATGACACCAGAAGCTAAGCCAATTGTTGAAGTCAATCATTTTTTATCTGTATTGTGACATCATCCTGGGTGAAGGTAAAATGCTACTTAGTGCTAAGGACATACCTGCCTAGGACACATAATCTGACCATTCAGTCATGTCTCTCTTCATACAGTCCAGAGAGGTACATCTCAAGTCATTCATTCCAACATGTTATATGACAGAGTCATAACAGTAATTGTTGTTGAATGACTTGAGTGCATGCATGATTTGATGGATCCTGGCACCTGACAGGCAGCTAACTGTGACTTCCTCCTTGTCCAGCCTGGTGTGTGTGTGTGGGGGCATCTGTGTGTCTCACTATGGAATCATGTATGACCAGGATATTAGGTTTTGAGATGTTTTGCCTCAGGGGTTTATTTGTTGAGACACATGTATGTGTGTTGCTATGTGAAGTGGGGTCTGTTCATGTTCCAGTTATGTGTGATCTGTTTGCACTTGGTAGGTGCTTAATGAGTACCTCCATGTAAGTGAGTCTATGTGACTTGACCTTGTCTTGAGTGAGAGGAAAGGTGTATGTGTTCTGTCAACCTGTTTGGCATCTTGTTTATTGTTACATGAGAGAATTGATTCCTCCTTCATTGTATAGTTACAGCTCTCACATACTGTATTTTATTGCTTTAGGAGCAAGCAGTTGTCAGTATACATGAGGCAATTAATACATTGCCTAGGATGCCCACTTCAATCAAGCTAGCTGGTAAAATGTTGGGAAACAGGCTGTCCACTGTAGCAGGTTAAGACATAATTATTAGTTAGGTAGTGGGCAAGTTGGATTAGCTTTCGCTCTAGGACTAACTTGATTACCTAAAGAAGGGGGCATATTCTGTTGAGGATTAGAGGTGATGAGTGTGGTGACACTGCTCAGCGCTCAAGTTGAGTTGCCCACAGTGCAGCAGTGCATAGCTGAGTTGCCCACAGTACAGCCAGGAAGCTTGGAGGGTTGAACTGACAAATGTCTAGGAAAGAAAGTTTCTAGGAGTTTGCTACTACACAGGGCACTACTAACCCCCATTGTGCGGTGCATAGCTACACACAAATGCAAGGCTTATGTACAGGTAAAATTAAGCAGTTTTAAACCAGTCTGTCAATAGGAAATCACACAATGATCCTTCCTCCAGCAATCCCCAGCTTAGACAAGGCTATATCCACACTCTTCTTCCACAGACGTGCAGGGGAGTCCGTCTTAATGTAAAATGGCTGGATTTGAGCTCAAGTGTATCAAAATCAGGATTAGATTCAGCAATTCTGGATCTAGTATATAATATCCAAGCAATATTACAGTGCAAAACAAGTGCAGATAATAAAGCAGGCACAGACAGAAAAAAACAGTCAAGAGGGTACCAATTAATGCTGCAAAACACTCAGATTTGATTTGCGTGTGCACACACACACACACACAAACACATACACACACACACCCACCCTAGGAAAGGCTGCCACAGGTTTACTAGGTATGATCCCTTTTGCCCGGACTATAAGGTAGTTATCACTACCACCAGAACCCCTCAACAGCTACTTTAAGTCCCTTAGCAAAGGGTGACAATTTTACTCTGTAGTATTAATAATAATACAAATGATAGTTTGACCAAGAGCAAAGCTATTAGGAATGGACCATACAGTGTCACTAAATAAATATGCAAATACTCTCAAAATTTAAATATCTCTACAAAGATCAACCACAATGAAAGGTTTAAATATATTTAATAATAAATAATAAAGAACAAGAGAATAGTAAATATATATTCACAGTGACATCAGAGTTCAAAATCACAGGAAATATTTAAAATAACATTGAAGAACAGACTCAGACAAATAAAGAAAAACAATATCTAAACTAAGCTTCACTAAATTCCTGACTGAATCTAAGACAATTATACTATTCCATAATAACTTACTTGGGGAAGGCAAGATGACATACGTGAGCAGTCTCTCTAGTCAGTGCCAAACAGAATACTTTGTCTCACCAAGAGACTTCTCAAAATAATATCTAAAATATTATTTCTGGGATAGCTTGCAGAATGACATCACTTCTGGTTATCTGACTTCTCATTCCCATGCAAACCCCCATTTTTGGAAGCTGGCAGGATTTAGTGGGTCTAATTTATGCACTCGAAACCCGAAAAACCCGAATCCAAATAGCGCGACACATAAAGAGCAAACTGCAAATACGTTGAACGTACTAAAGCGAGAAAATTAAATCCTGGAACCATCATTGTCGGCCAACCCACCACCCGCAGCACACTACCTACCCAAACACAATAAAAAAAGCATATACATGCACTAACCAAAACCCTACTTCTAAACCTAAATTAAAGCAGCAAAACCCTACTTCTAACCTTACACTAAACCCCACATACACAACTATCTATGCACTATCCTTAACCCCTCCCTAACCCTAAGATCCGTAACTACCGCACACTTCCCCAACGGAGCTATACCCAAACAAACAAACTATTCCACACACATACACTTAACAAAACCCTACACTAAACCTTACATACATTACCTACACAAAACCTTACATACACTACCTACCTATGCACTTACCTTAACCCCTCCCTAACCCTAAGGTCCATAACTATCGCACACTTACCTTACGAAGCTATACCGCAGACAGGCCAACTATGCAAATTCAATATTTCCACTTTTGCGGTTTCATTTGTTCGATGTATTCGCGGTTAGTTCTTTATGTGTCGTGATATTTGCATTCAGGTCTTTCAGCTTTTGAGCACGTAAAGTAGGCCCAGATTTAGCACCTACCTCTAAAGATACACACAGAAAGGCTTTTGCTCAGATCTGCAACAGGTGCTGGAAGTCATAAAACAATTTCATACCTTTATGCTTCCAGAGTAGTAATTAGTTCACCCAAAAGACAATGCAGAAAGCTTCCTAGTACAGACTTTTTGTCTCTGGCTGCACTGAAACCTGTGAGACCGCATCTTTACGGCCTAGCTCATAAAGTGATTTAATTTCAGATATATTTTAAAGTTTACTGGACTGAGGTTAATCTCCTGTCTTCCACTTTAAAACATATACATTTAAACAGTTACAATAGTCCATGTACATTTCTGTTCTCTCCAGTAGGGCACACTGTTGATGCATTTTAAACACAAGCACCTTAAAAACACATTTTCAACACAAACACATTTGCAACACAAGCATCTTGTATAAATCAGTTTGACATTCACAAATGACATATAATTACTTACAGAATTCCAGCTAGATGTGCTGGCAGTACTTCCTATCATCACAGAGGCTACCATCAATGTTATATTTCTAAACATCCTAAATCAACAGACCTAATCAGGAGAAAAGGGATGAAAGCAACTCTTCCTTCCTGGAAACACTACAAACTAAAAACAACTAATGACAAAGAGAAGTAAAGCTTGTCATATCTGGAAGACAAACAAAACACAACAAATTTATCAATAGTATTAACACTTATGTAACGTAACCAAGATATGTAATGTAACCAAGCGTCTTCTTATCTCTAACAAAAGAGCTTACTTTTACAACTTCCAAAACAATTCAAACAAAACTTTCAACTATTACAGTCAGACAAACATTCCTACCTAACCCCTTACCATCTGAATCTGATGTAAATATGTAATGTAATTTTATTAATACTTATTTTATTAATTCAGATAAGCCTGTTATCAAAGATATGTCAAGTGTCACTCCTGCATTCTGACCAGACAAATAACCTCATTCATTAGAAAATGTCTACAACATCTAATTCACCCTCACACCACTACTAGAACCTTAAGATCTAGCACCCCAAATCACCTACAGGTCACCAAATTTAACAATGAGGCAGGAAAATCTGTCTACAGCCACAATTTAACAATGAGGCAGGAAAATCTGTCTACAACCACTCGATCTCTAAACACTGGAACTCCCTTCCTGCCCATTTGACATCCAACAACTCCATCACTCAATTTAAGAAACTCCTTTAAACTCACTTCATAAACAACAGGCTTTGCTCCTGTCTCACCCCTGGATAACACTCTAGTATATAGTATATAGAAAGTGAAGTAACTCTAGTATATAGCTAATCTCTCTGTACCACACTAAAATATGTTACCTTCTTAGCCTACCGATAGTACTAATATTATTACAGGATAGGAAATGTTTTCCGGCATGTTAAGAGAGCATTACTAACTGCTCATCCATTTGTCTACTAGCTACCATAATGAATTCCATGTATTGCTCCTCATAATTATGAACGTGTTTACACTGTCTTACCTGTTGCTGTCATAATTACTCAAAGTGTATACAATATGTGTAACTTAGCTTCACAATGTTAGTCTGCCTGTAATGAATGTCACAAGTAATGGCTTTTAATGTTAAAAATGAATGTAATTGGAGTTTTTCCCCCGGGCCTCCGCTGAAAATAGACCTGTATCCAGTCGGACTCTCCCGGTTAACAAATGTAAAATAAAATAAAAAATAAATAAAAAATATCATCCCAAACTAAAACCATCTATCATTTCTGCAGTTAATCTCTTTGGTAGTATACATTAAGATGGCATTAGATGCTTTGGCTTATTCTGTATCCATCCTGATTAACAGATCAATACAGAAATTCTGTGTACCCTGTGTATTGGAAACATCATATAACCTTCTACTACATAAAGGGAACAGTTCTACAAAACTGATCAACTACAGGCAACCTGCTTTTTTCACATGTCTATCAAAAATCTTATAGAAAAGCTTCCACTTTCAATTGCTTCAGTAATTCCACTTTCAATTGCTTCAGTAATCTCTAAACAAGGGCCTGCTATCTGTTACCTAACATAGATTCCAATCTAATCATAATACAGGTTCAATTTTATCAGCATCTAAATATCATCTATCATAAAAGAATTGGAGACAAACTTTCTTTAATTTTACTAGAGCTTTCCAAAACATTGTATGCAGTTTTATATTCAGTACCGTTGCAGAAACTGTCTCAACTTGTACCAGTTCCTAATTCAATTATTATCAAACTGATAGTACTCATTGCACAAAATGACAAAGTATGTACTCAGCCTTTCTATCCCCAATGAAAGGTGTACCACATATGTCTATTTTAGGCATTTTACTATTTAATATCTTCATAAATGACCTGGTTACAAATGTGCAACCCTTATACAATTCTCACATGACTAAATTCTCATCTGCTGTATCTCTGTCTTATGTGATTTAAATACCATTTCACAAAATTATCAGACACGGACCACAACTGAATAAAACTGTCAAAGTATTAAACCTCAGAAATGGAGCACTACCTGAGCAGAGCATTAAGAGACAATTTGAAAGCTGCTATTCTGGGGAACCAAACTTTAAACAGACAAGGTGCTAATTTAGTGCTGAAACTGGAACAAAGTAAAAATAAGTGTGTGTGTGTGTGTGTGTGTGTGTGTGTGTGTGTGTGTGTGTGTGTGTGTGTGTGTGTGTGTGTATGTGTGCGTGTGCATGTGTGTGCGTGTGTGTGTTTCTGCCCTAGGCCAAGTGCAGTCTAGCCAGGTATTGGAACATATTCCTGCCTCTAGTATGCTACCTTCACCAGGATGCAGAATTACTGAGAAAGATTCTTCTTCTGTAATGCAATAACCCACACATACTGTATATGGACTGTACTACATCCTGATAAGCAAATCATCTGCGTGAAAGAAGTCATTTTATGTGTGCCTAATGAAACACGTTTGCATAGACATTACATTGAAGTAAGCTTTTATAGGTACTTGTTGCAGTTCCACTGGGGAGAAGAACTAATAATGAGTGCATGAATTAACAAGACATTATTTGCCAGTTTAAAGCAGGAAATAATTAATTTCTCAGTTATAGGAGTAAAGTTGTAAATCCTCCAAATGAGAAGACAAAGCAGCGAGACTTACAAATAATTCTAGTATAAAAACCTTGTGATTTAGAGTGCATTAAATATATTGGCAATTTTTTCATTTTATCAACTAAACTATATAAATCCAGTTGCATCCAATACAGAGCAATGTGTAACAAAAAACAGTAAACTAAGTGTAGTGCTCTACAGAAAATATTTCTATGGCATTTTTTCTATAATGTGTAGACATTCTTTGCAGAAAATATTTAGACTGTATTCATATAATGAGTAGACATGCTGAGCTGAAAATATTTCATTCTGTGTAGAAAATATTTAGAATGCACTCCTTATGTACTGTAAAGACATGCAATGCAGAACATACTTACATTGCATTTCATAGTTATCAAGTAGAAATGTTATGCAGAAAATATTTAGACTTTACTCCATATGTACTGTTAGATATGTTGAGCAGAAAATTGTGTAGACTTGTTATGCAGAAAATATTTTATTACTGTAGTACTGTATATAAGCTTATGTATGTAAAAATGAAGTTTGCTGTAGCAGCAGATAAATTTGTATGGGCCTATTGCCATCTGGACGTTGTAGTAGTTGAAGAAGTTTTGGTGGAAGTGATGTATTGGGTAAGGCAGGGCTATGGTGGGGTGAGTATTATATAAGGTTAGGCAGAAAGAGGTTTGCTCTCTTTTGGTGTAGGGTGGGAACAAGGATTGTTTTCTGTCTTATGCCTAAGCAACCAGAAAGTATTTCAGGTAGCCTTAGGGGATTTTGGCAGATGAGTTTCAGGAGAAAGACAGAGCTGTGTAGGCATTGATTAATACATTTTTTGTTCTCTAAGAACACCCTGTACACATTTTAGATATGCCCACTTGGTTGGTAATCTCTTCAAATTGGCTTAAGGTGGGCAGTGTTGGGCCATCAGCCTTGGTAAATAATGTGTTTTGTCTGGTGATGGACAGCCCATTCTATGGTTAAGTCCTTGTCCTGGGGGACTGGTGCAGTGGCCATCTCTGAGGATACAATTTTTGTTGTGCAAGTGGAAGGATTACTTTGTTGTGCAGATGACACTTCACACCTGCATGATGGAACCAGGCCTTTTGATGCACCTTTGGAATTGTGGCTGGTTAGCCACTGTTGTTGTGGCCTTATGGCAGGTAGATCAGTTGGAGTACAATATATTTATATTAGAATTTTTGTTTTGCTTGCTAGTGACTTGTCGGCATTATGGCTTTTCCTCCATCTTTTGGGGTTGTATTTAGAATAATGAAAAAATATTTTTCAAGCAATTTGAGCTGTCGGGACTAGAGTAGTATTGATGACAGCAACACCTAGGGTTAGAGCTGTGAATGCAGGTCCATGGATGATGGAGATTTTACCAGTCCCCAACACAGATTCAGGTGATCAATCTGTTACTAATCCAGCAGCAGGGGATGTAGGTGAGGTGGATCAGGATGTTAGACTCATAGGATTTTTATAAGACCTGAGTATGGGGGATAAGAATAAGTTGCAAGAGTTGTTAGAATTGTCAGGTGATGCTAGGGGATTTTTTGGAAGGTTGCCTGAGACTAACTGTTTAGAATCAACAGGGGTAGGTGTTCATGCAGTGGCATCATTGTTAGACAACTTAGATAGAATTCCAGAACAGTCACATGGACTGTCTTTGCGGGATAAATCTGGGGTTTTGGCATTGTTGCTGAGCCAGGCAGGCATCTTTTTATAGGATCATAGGAGGCTACTAGGTGATCTACCCAGAGGTCATTTCAAGCCTAGCCTTTTCATCCCAATGTAATACCACAAATACTCTAGTCAATACCCAAGATTGTATTTATTAATGACTACCCATGTCCAGGAGGGTTGTGGGCTCTATCCCTGGTAAGAATTTATGGTGCCCCATCCACTCATCCGGGTTTCTTTAGAACAGTGTCACAGAGGTGCATAGAGGAATTGGCAGCCAATTCCAAAGACACATCAGTCACTGGAAGACAAATGTGTCCCTTCACAAGTCCTGTTCAAGTCACAGGCCATATTTAGGTCCCTGGAACAGGTAGCTCTAGTCCTGTTTGCTTTAGAGATGTGCAACAAATTCATTAGGTTTGGGTCTGAGATTGCTCTGTAAGCCAGACATAAGTCTTCCCTAATGCCTCATATTCTGTTAATGCTTAAAGAAAATATTTGGTGAAGAGAGAGAGTATTGGTGAAGAGAGAGAATGTCAATTTCTTTGAGCACTTGGGTGTGGATAGCCACAACAGCTGGCTTAGGCCAAGGCCCCAGGGGTAAGGACTTAGCAGTGGTGTTAGCTGTGTTAGGTAAGTAGAGACTGAGCAGGTATAGGGACAGAAACTGTCAATTGGGGTCCTTGGTTTTGTATATTTAATGACAATAGTTTTGGAGAAGGAGGTTTCAAGTGTTAACGCTGTTAGCATATTTTATTACTGCTAGGGAATCTCAAACATTGAGAAGTGGTTATGCCTGGCTATAGTATGAATAGACATTTAGGAAAGAAAGCAGTGGCTATCATTGAGATGAGAGTCAAGACATGCGGATTCTTGGCTTGCCACTATGGTTGGTAGACTCAGTAATCAGGCTCAGTCAGTTGGTGGCAAGGATGAGAAAGCTGGTAGCTGTTGGGGTTTCAATGTAGGCAAATATTTATTGCCTGATTGTCACTTTCTTCATGCTTGTTCAGTGTGTGTGTATGGAGGGGGGGCACATGTGGCTACAGTACGTGGGAAGGAGGACAATTCACTGAGCGGTGAGCTTGAGTTTAACAGACCTGGAATATCTAGGGACCAGTTAGCTGGGGAAGGCTAATTTTCATGGTAACAGGGCACAACTGCCTCTTTGTGGGCAAGCCACCAGGGCAGCATTCTCAAGATAAGGTGGAGATAATCATGGCTTTGTTAGCAGGTTATCCAAATGAGTTGGCAGCACAGGAGTTAAGTGCAGGACAGGGAAATTATTCCAAAAAATTTGAAGTCAGCATGAGTTAAGGAAGATGTGGTGATATCTTTCCTTCGGAAGGAGGTATAGGCAAGTAGGGTTTTAGGTCCATTTGACTATCCTCTTTTTCTCAAATTAGGCTTTCCTATGTAGGTCTTGTACCCAAGAAGAGGGAGGGGGACTTTTGTTTAATACATCTTTTGTCCTTACTAGAAGGTGAGTCAAATAATGACTGTATTGATAGTAATAAGTGGAAGGTGCGCTATAATCCTTGGATGATGCAGTTTTTTAGGAATGAGGTGAAGGTGCACTATACTTCCTTGGATAGGAATAAGGTGAAGGTGTACTATACTTCCTTGGATGACACAGTTTGTTTGATTAAATTGTTTCAGGACCCATGGTTAGTTAAGTTAGACATGGAGGCAGTCTTCTGATTGTTACCCATTAGGGTGGAGGAGTACCACTGGCTAGGTATATGTGTAGCAGGGAAGTTTCATTTTGATACTGCAATGCCCATGGGGTATGCCATACCATGTGCTATGTTTGAGAGGTTTAGGTCAGCTTTGTAATGGATGCAGCAGCAAGCAGTTCTTATCTTGATTTTTTTTTACTGGGGAGGGGCAACAGGCGGCAGCTAAGGCAAAGAAGGTTTTTATAGATTTTGCATTTGGATATGGGCTGCCATTAGCTTATGACAAAGTTGAGGGTCTTGTGAAAATGCTAAACTTTTGGGGTTTGCAGGTGGATGAGGAGACTGGCCTATGTTGTTTGCCGGTGGACAAAGTTAGCAGATTGAAGGATTGTCTTACTGGTTTTGTTGATAAGCAAATGGTGAGAGTGAAGGAAATGATGGAGTTGTTAGATTTATTGAATTTTTCATGTCAAACAGTTGCACCTGGCAGGACATTTAACAAATCCTTGGTAAATTTGCTAATGAAGGGTCATCAAAAACACCATTGGGTGCATATGCCTAGAGCTGTTAAGCAGGAAGTTGATGTGTGTTTCAAACTTTTGTTTCATTTTAATGGTATTCTTTTTGGGCAGGAGTACTGGGTATCATCAGAGGTGTTGCATTTATGGGCAGAGTCATCTGATAGGATTGGTATATTTGCTTAGCAATATTTTGTGGCAAAATGGCTAAAGAGTTGACCTGAGGAGTGGAAGAAGGATTTGGCCTTTTTGAAGTTGATGTCGATTTGGGGTGATCTGGTGGTTTGGCAACATCATTTTTCAAATAGGAGAGTGTTTTTTCTACTCTGATAATGAGGTAGATGTTCATGCCTTTACAAAGAAGTCAGTTAAGTCTGGTTTGGTGCAATTGCTGTTGAGGAAGAGTGTTGTCTTTACGAATTATTTTTTTTCAGCACAGCATGTCAGGTAAATTGAATTTTTAGCTGATATACTATCTCATTTTCAGTTAGACAGGTTTAATCTGATGGTCCCAATCTGGTCTTCCAGTAGGCGGCGGCAGGTTGGCTGATATTGTAGTCATGGAATAGGTCTATGAGGAGGGCTTATAATGCAGCAATTTCTGATTTTGTAGATTTCAGGCAGCATCACCCTTTACAGCACATGTGCTGATCTGTTGGTTTGTCCATGTTTGGTTTACTGATGGAAATTAGGGGAAGTAGTACGTACAGTGTAAATGTATATAACATCTCTGCTATTGCTAGACTGTTGGGCTTGGTGAAATGGATGAAACACTGAAAGGTGTTGAGAATTTTAAAGGGTTGGGAAAGAGTAAGGCCAGGGAGAGGGTGATTAGAGATTCCTGTTAGTTAAGGCATTATTGAGAACAGTTTTAGTCAGCTTTCAGTTGATTGCTCCTTGTCAGAGTGAGAGCATTTTGTGCTCTTCTATAGCTGTCTTTTTTGTATGCTGAAGCATTCGGGTTTAAAGAGTGTAGGTTCCTTGTATTGACTGGATGTTTACATTACTAAATCAACTGTAGTAATTTGGTTAAAAAGTCTAAGGTCAATCAGAAGGGTCAAGGGCAGCAGATAGTTTTGCAGGCTACAGAAGACTTGCTATGTCTGGTTTGTTGGAATAAGTTGTGCTTACATATTAGTGGAAGCAAATAGGATTTTGTGATTTTCCAGGATGGTGTTGGGAAGGCAGTTACAACAGAAGACTTGTTTGTAGAGCTTTGGAATATCAGGAATTTTAAGCTGATTGTTTTCCAGCCACTCATTTGGGATATACAGGGCTTCAGATTTTGACTTGGAGGGCTCATTGGTCTAAGTTATTAAGAGGGCTGGGAGATGGGTTTCCAAGAATTTTTTAAGCTATATTCATTTAATGTATTATAGCTGTTGTATGTTATACTGTTTTGCTTGGTTGATGGTTTCTTTTTTGGTCTAATTCTCTTGCAAACATTTAAAACATATAAGCACACAGTTCAAAAACATTTTAAAAAGTAAAAAAAATTGTTATGTATCATAAGTAAGAGGAGGGTGGGGTGACGTGAGGTTTTATGAGGGGAGGAGCAAGAAAGATCCCATTGGGACCTTGGATATTATGTATGAAGAGATTTTTTGTGTATACCGGTTGGTGGTGTGTGACGAATAGATGGTGGAAGTGAGTTCCAGAGGCAAGCAAAGTTAAAAATAGTTTGCCTTTGCCTGGGGGATGACATGGTTTATGTACTACTAATAGGAAAGTCAGCTGTATATATATGAGTTGATTTGGTAATTCGAGCCAATTTAGTTTTTGAAGAGAGGAACAATGGTGAAGGGTAGAACAAGATCGTTATTGAGGGCCATTCTTTTGTTTATTGGGCAGTGCAAGGAGCAAAAACTCAAATGCATGGTAATGTATTGGACGGAACAGTGGTGCAGCGATAGGGTTGTCGCCTCACAGCAAGAGGTTCTGCGGTTCAGTTCTAGACTGGGGTGCCTTCTGTGTGGAGTCTGCATGTCCTCCCACATTATAAAGACATGCGTCTGAAGTGTTTCTCCCTGGGCCCCCACTGAAAATTGGCTTAATTCCAAGTCGGACTTTCCTGGTTAACAAATGTTAAATAAATAAAAATATTAGAATATGTTAGGTCCTGATCCAGAGATGTGGGAAGTCATTTTGATTGGATGGAGAGGTATGCAGTGAAATTAACTGATGAAGACAGACTGTTTTAATCTGGATGAAAGAAATGCCTGTTTTAACTAATTTGAGTAGGAAAGACTTGGGAGTAATTAAAAAAAAAGTGATTGTTGGCACAAATTGCTCATGATCTAGTTTCTTTAAAGCAAAGGTTCCCTAACGTAGATTTTGCCTAGTCCGAGATTATTCCTATGCTGGTTTGGAGACAGGTGCAGTGTTATAAAAGTAATGAATCAGTTTTGTTAATCAGAGAGTTTCGAGGGCTGCTCAGTCAACAGGTTTTTAGACTTTGGCACATTGGGAATTTGTGGATAGGGATCATTCATGGTTTAGATCTGTTGGGGTTCATTTGAGTGAAGTGGAACTTGATTTATTCAGTGTGAATATTTCAGTGTTTAAGGATAGGTTATTAGGTGGGATTGGAGGTCAGGTTCATGAAAAAAGGGGGAACACCCTGAATGGTAAGGCTGGTGGGCATCATAAGGTTATGCATAGAATAATACTCTATTCCCCTTTTCTTGGCTTACGTTTATGATGTAATTGGAGTGGGCAGTGGTACATTGCGCAGGTGGGTTGTAAGTTACAGTGACAGGTTGTTCTACACTGATGTTATTTTCAGAGTGGGTGAGCAATTCAACACTGCCCCTTTTTTAAAGTGCCTGTGCAGTTAATTGATGTTATTGGTGACAGATGGGATTGTTAACATTCATTGTTGTTTAAGTCTTTGTATTATATATTTATTTGATTTTAAATAAATTATTGGTGACAGATGGGATTGTTAACATTCACTGCTGTTTAAGTCTTTGTATTATATATTCATTTGATTTTGAATAAATCTAGTCACACTGGCTTCCTTGGTGTTGTTATTCAAGTGCTGCAGGAGTAACTTAAAATTAATTTTGTTAATTCTTTTCTGTTTAAGTTCTTTTAAATACACTATAAGTTATTGTGGGAGTTTGACAAAAAGTTGAAAAAGGAGCACCCACAAAGAAGCACCATAGACACTTGTATAGCCCCTTCTAAGAAATTATACTGTGGTCTTTTATAACCTGATGACAGTCAATTAGCAATGTGGTGTTATGTTAGTTTAAAAGAGTATAAGAACAGATATATATCTGTGACAGATCCATTTAAAACACATATAACCATACCGGATTGCCACTGCAACCTTCTTTATTGAATATAACAATGTTTGATTACTATACACAGAAATAACTATACAATGAAAGTATGTCCGGCCAACATATAATATTGCCTCTTTCTACCAGGTGGCATAGAGCTCTACCTCTCAGTGACGTTGTCCATGCCAAAACCTTTTGGCACTTGTACCCACAGGAGTGCAGCTTCTGCACTGGCTTGACTCAAATTCCAACAAAATGGCTCTCAAGGCCCAGGAGAGGAAGGGGAAACCAAAAAGGGAGAAATTCTGCCCCGCATGGCCAACTGTGGGAAGTAGGGTGGGAGGGTAGAAAAACCTTTGCCACTTCACCAAACTGTGATAAACCTGCCCCTTAGCAAACTCTGGCACAAACAACTCTATGGCAGGTAGAACATTTGTGCCAAATTTGCTTAAAACATAAATAACCACACCGGTTTGTCATTACGACCTTCCTTATTGAAAATAAATATGCAATGACAATACCTCATTCTACCAGGGGGAATAAAGATCCACCAGCCCGTAATGACCTTACCCATGACAAAACCACTTGGTGCTCATGCCAACAGGAGTAAAAAAAGCCTTCAAAGCTCAGGAAATTAGGAGGAAAAAAAGGGAAAAAGGGGGGAAATTTTTCCCTATTTGCTCACCAAGTACCTCACCTGTTCCCCCCTTTCCTAGCCAAACCTGTTACATAAAAGTTAAATTAAATTATTTTTTTCAACCGTTAACACCAATTTACAATAACATTTGAATAAACAAGGTAAAATTCAAATTCACTAATTCATGAGCAACATCAGATAAATGCACACCATCCAGTTGGAACCAAAGTGGGCTTTTGTCCTGTATGTCTCAGTGGTCAACTATGTGAAATCCCAGCATTGGAACCGCATGACCAACTGTATGGTTTACAAACATTTGTACAATTTCTGCCACTCCAGGCAATGTTTAATTGGACCAAAAAAGTCTCTGGACAATAGCTGACCAACACATAATGGACCCTGATAAATAGTCTGAGCTATAAACATCCATCTTAAAAAACTTCAGAAAAAAAGACAAATCTTTGGCAAAAGTCCAAACCCCTAAGCAAAACAATATCAAATGCAGAATCCCAATCTGATGAATCAACTCTTGAAATTTATGTAAAAACTGCAAATCTGGGTGGCCCCTCTAAAATATTTCAGTTGAAGGTGGATCTAAATATAAATTGAAACTTGGGCCAAATTGATAATCTGTTGACAGCTAGTAAAATGTACACATGACCAAATAAATCTTCACATTCTGCACCCGAAAAATAAATATATACTAGCATCTACTTGTCTTGCATTACTTGTCTTTTACAACCTTTTCTGATCTCTCAGCCTCTTTAATGCTTCATTTTTTGCAAGCCTCATTTTGCCTGCAAGCTTCCTTGTAGTACTTACAATTTAACTTACCCCTGCTCCATGCACCCACTTCAAAGCTTTGAATGCATAACTTTCCTTGAGTGTATAACTTCTAAACAAACCTATAATGAATTTCTATCTATCTCACTTTGCCTACTTTCCCTTGTCAATTGTCAACCCCTTAACCTGTATATCTTGCGTCTGCAGCTACTGCATTTACTATACAGTATACCCATGATTCTTAGCATGTTGTTTGTATAATGCTAGCCTATACTAATGTTTGTTTCTCTGTTTGTACACACGTCATGTTGTTTCTATAATGTTAGCCTATACTTTAATGTATTTTTTTTAATGTTCTTTAGCTTTGATCTGTCCTATGGTGTCTATCATTGTGTACTACTGTTATATTACACAGATTGGAGCTTTTCTCCCTGGGCCTCTACTGAAAATGGACATGTATCTAGCTAGACTAGCCCGGTCAACAAATGTAAAATAAAATAAATAAATCTAGCCACACCTATCTAATGTATTTGAAAAAGGCATTAGAAGACTAACTGCTGACTCTCTATGTCCTCAATTGATTGCCCCTCCCTAACCAAGATTTGCAGCTCTACCAATACGAAAAAACTGAGGTGATATACCCAGGTTAGGCAAGTTTTGGATCTGTAGTGCTTTATGAAGTGCAGTACAAAACATGCTGGGGATGATATTTCTATTCTGGTGTTGTTGAAAAGCTAACACCAACTGTGAAATAGAACAATACAAGTTAAAAAGAGTCTAATCCCCCTCACATACACTGGACATAGTAATAAGGAGGGACATGTGCTACTTACTTGGCCCTGAGACTGTTTGTCCATTTTAGGTAGTGAGAGCTTAATGAAGATGGTATTGTGAAGGAGATAGACATCTCCCCAAGTTAAATGAAGTAGAAGTTCACAAACTTCATATACCTCCAATACGTCCAGCTAACAAATGTCAGATATGTGGTATAGAGTGCATAGCTGGGCATTCATTTATAAATACCATCAATAATGACTAGTAACAAGCTTCTGTCAGTGGGACGACAGTGATCTACCACAAGCCCCAGAGTCTTCCCTGAGCCTAGCACTATTCTGGATACTAACTAATCTTTGCTAAATTCTGGCAAACCATACATTTTGCCCAAAAGATAACAGATGACAGTTGAATACAAAGCATCTTAACTGCTTTGTCACTTGTACACCAGGAGACCAAAAACCAACAAACAATGAAGACCAAATTCTGAAACTGGAAGTATGCCATCTAAACACTAGTAAAAGGATGAAGTAGAGGACCCATAAGCCCTTGTAGTGGTTGCTGACCAGGACTCTGAAATCAGCCAAGCTGCTACTCTGTCAATCAACCAGAGAAAGTCAAGAATTGTTGCAGGTTTTTCTTGCACATCTGGGGCTAGCTGTCTAAATTTTGCAACCTGCAAGCTAGAAATGTAGTCTGCTAATATGTTGGTTTTGCCTGGCACATGAAAAGCTACAAATGGCAAATTTATTTTCAAACATTGCAAAATGAGCTGCCTTAATAATGAATGAACCCTCTTAGATAGGGTCTATATTAGTTCTCCAAAACTGCATTGCAGCGAACACCTAATCATCGAACCTGCTTCAGCAAAAATCGTTTCAGAGATTCATTGAATTTACCAAGGGGAAGGAAGTACTTGCCCCACAGCACAACAGACTGACAGCTAAGCAAATCAACCCCCCCCCCAAGTGGGCAGCATTGCCCTGCATGCCCCCTAACTATATATATACCAACTCCAAGATCACACTACAGTGGAGAAAAGGGCAAAGTTGTGTTGTAGGGTAAGTATTTTCTTACCCTCATTAAATTCAGTGAATCGCTGAAATGAATTTTGCTGTATGAGGGTCGATGATTAGGTGTTTGCCGCAATGTGATTTTGGTGAACTAATATAGACCCCTCTTAGATATGGATGGTCTTTTGGTCAAGAATTATACTACAGCCATCTTGTCACAATGAAAAACAACCTTACTTGGACTGAGTTGTCACCACAGACAATAGTTTCAGTCCAAATGGACATAAGGTCAAGAAAACTAATATCCTTCTGTACCTGTGAGCTCCAAGAACTGGGTCAGGGGAAGAAAACTATCTGTTCTGAAAATAAGCTCCCATGCAATAATAATTGTCCAATTTTGTGATATTAAAGAGAATAGTCACATGAAAAATATATAGTATAGTTGAAGATAACACCTTATGACAGTAAATACAAAAGAATTTGATGCCTAGATTGAAAACCTAGTGCTGGAAAGACAAGAAACTAGAAAGAATATATCTTACTTGGCTGGTAGAAAAAGACAAAACTATATGACAAGTTATGAAAAAGTTAGCAATCCAATGCCACAAGCAGTAGTTTCAAAACAATATTTTTGCAGATATATGGCAATAAGGGGCCACTAGTAACTTATTTTGAAGATATTCAATAGGCAGTAGTTTCTTATCTTCAGTAGTTGTATAGTAATAACTTGGCAAAAGATCCTGTAAAAATGTAACATTCTCTCAAAAATAGTCCAAAACAGGTGCATCTTTCATTAAATTTCTAGTTTACCTTACAGGATATAAAATGGACTCCCTTTAAATTAATGAAGCCCCCAGACCTTATGGCTACAGCTCAGAATTTTATAATGCTTACATAGATGTGATAAGTCATTCTCTGACATTCAAAAATACTTAAAACAATGCAGTAGCATTATTTTTGAAGGTTTCAGCATCATAATAAAATAAAATGAAAACCAACCAGTACCTTCCAAGACAAAATACACTGGTGTATTTTTTTTTCCGTGCAAAGCATTGGTTGGTTTTAATTTATTTAATTTTATTTTTAACTGGACCAGTTCACTTCCAACTTTTGTTTTATTAGTGGAGATTTCAGCAACATGTTAAGCCTTTCTGATTCTTAAACCATGCTTCTGCTGGGGTTCCCCTTGTGGAGCACTTAGTATGGGGAATAGTTTTGCTGAGGAAGCCGAATGCTGCATGCTAATGCAGCATTCTGCAGAGTACCTAATGCTAATTGATCATATGTTCTCTATTTCCTCAGCCAGGTAAAATTTTACTCTAGGAGTACAATGTGAATGCTGTAAAAAAAAAAAAAAAAAAAAAAAAAAAAAGTTGTCAGCTAATCACTCCTATTGGAGCACTCATGGTGCAGATGGGGCATGTCAGTGTGTATGCATGTAAATGTGTGTGTGTGTGTGTGTGTGTGTGTGTGTGTGTGTATTGGGGCATGCATGTTGGTGAGTGAATGAGTTTTACTGTGTGAGTTGTTTGTGATGAGTGGATGGGTGCATGCATCTGTGTACATGAGTATCTGAATGTTTGTATGTATACATGTAGTGGAGTATCCTTGATAAGTGTACATGGTATGTATTCAATAAAATTCTTATCATATTTTTTGTACTTTCTAGTCACTCAGAAAGATTACCTTAAGTGTACATGCAGTCTATAACCTTAATGAATCCCTGTCAATAGTTAAAGCTGCAAGAATATCAGTAGGAAAACTAAAATTAAGAGGAAGAAGGTGTGAGTTATGTCATACAGTCTGTTCACTCAGAACAGTGTAGGCTTTATTCAATCTGGCCCAAAGACTTTGGATCAACATTTTTTCCTACTGCAAGCTTATTCAATACATTTTTAGTATGTTTAATATACAACAAAGTAGCACGTGAACATTTATTAGCTCTTGGCTGACCTGCATAATATATAAATTGAGTTGAAATAAATATTTTATCTAAACACTAAATAATATGTTTATGTTTATATATAACCTTTGAAATAATTCTGTAGTCAATGTTAAAGATTAACATTGGTCTGTGCTATTCACTTTTGTCCCCAGATTTCTCATCCTTACATATTAATGCCAGTTCAGTCTCTATCACTGAACTGGATTGTCCCCAGATTTCTCATCCTTACATATTAATACCAGTTCAATCTCTGTCACTGAACTGGATATGATCCATCTTAGTGTGAACATAAACTGAGCAGGTGACCAACACACTCCTCTGCAGCCATCATAACTGCTAGTGCAGGCTGACCAATTAGCATGGCTGCGTTAAATTCGGATATTCAGACATTGTAAAGCCACACTGAGAAACTCTTCATTACAGGCTCATTGCCATGTCTCTGAACTGAATGCTGTGCTGTCAGATCTGACCATGGTAGTGTTATGCAGATTGCAGTGTTTGTTTTCATGCTAGTGCTGTCCCTGCCAGCCCATGCATCTAAATAGCATGGACACCCCCCTCATAAATGCACATGCACACACACATACACTCTTGATATATTCATGCTCCTGTAGACACAAACATATACGTCCCCCACAACACACACACACACACACACACACACACACACACACACACACACACACACACACACACACACACACACACACACACACACACACACACACACACACACACACACACACACACACACACACAAAAGAACCCCTTCATAGCTTCCCAATACCTAACTGCAGTCGCTGTAAAAAACAGAACCATTCCCTTAGGAGTAAAATGGAGAATGCCATCTTTTTGGCATGGTTCACTTTTTTTCTCCTAGCTGAGAAATTAAGTTTGTTGTCTAAATCTATCTACCCTGTTATTTAGCCGCCAAAAATTTCCACGGGAGAGCACATGGTTACTTTGTTTAGTCTCTCCCTTGGGCCACTGAATTTGCTTATGGCTTCATCAGTGAGACCACAGTTCACACTGCAGCAATGTTCAGGGTACAACCATATTGGGAGAGTGGTTTATGAATCACGCATGCTTATTGCAATGTTGCAACATTTGGAGTTAAGGTATCTGCATCATGTTTAGCCTTTTTTAATCCCACTATAGTTGGAGGAATTGCATTTCATGGAATTGCCTATAGACCAGTTATTTGTTTATTCAGTTATTATATCTTCTTCCTGAATGCTTTGTTCACAGCATCTATGCCTTTTGCCATTGCCTTTAACATTAATCGCCGCTGTGACCCTTTTACATTTGTTTTACATACTTGTTTTGGAGACTGCTGTGAATTCCATGTTTGGTAAATATGTTGCATTTCCCATGTTTCTTTATAATTCTATTATAATCATGCCACTAGCAAGTTTGTTTGATTCAAAGTTTTGACAAAAGGTGGGTACTGTTTAATGAGCTCTGAAAAAACAAAGTGTCTCATGCCTCCCGAATGAACTGTATTTGAATTTGTAATTTCAGCTTGATGAGAACTCAAATAATTTTCCAGAATTTAATTACGTTCTTGAAAAAAATGCTTTCAGATAATGCAAGAATCATCAAAATCATCATCAGGCAGACCTGATTACTCATTCTTTTTAAGCCACTTGGTCTCCCCACTTAAATTTCAAGATCATCCATAGCAAAAATTTACCACTATCTAATATTATTCGGAACTGAATTGTAGGAATTACACATTACAAGTTCTTTCTCCTGTTTTACTGTAATTATTTTTTTTAGTATTCCATCTATTACTGTATTTATACAACATACCCTGCTGAATTCATTTTCACTCCAAATAAGTGCTCTTTTCATACTTGGTTGGTTTTCATTTCGTGCCACTAAATAATTCAGATTTGTAGAAAATAAGTAGGCACTATAAGTATTTTTTTATTTTTTTATTTTTGGTGTTATACAACTTAGAAACTCATCAGCTGCTCCCTTCAGTGTCCAATAAATGCTCTTGCTTGTACTTGATTAGCACCTACATTAGTAGTTGATGCCTTATCACAATTTTATTTTAAAGTTCAATTTTGCCATCAAGTGGCAATTTGTAGTATTACACCATATTGTAGAAGTAACATTTAGCACCATGTGTTTGTCTGCAGCAGGCACTACAAACTAGAAATTAAAACTGTATGCATGTCACTGCCCTTATTATCTCAATTAAACATACTTTGCTTTGATTCATCAATTCCTTGTGGAATTATCAGGCAGACAACTTTGAATAATCCCTCAAAAGATTTAATCTACAATTTACGATTTACTAAATGAATTAATGTTAACTAGGTTAACTAGTGAAGTGATCACATGCTGACTCCTTTCAGCTACATCCTTGGGTTATATAGAGTAAATAAATGTATAAAGTAATTAACATTTAAGTTAGACCATGCGGTACAATAATAACTAGCAACAAAAATAATATAATTTGCCAGTAATAGCAGGGCTAAGACAAAGTATACAGAAGTGCACAGCGCAATGAATCTTTTTTTTTTTTTTTGCAGTCTGATGTCACTGCATATGTAATTGTTGCTTCCATGCCCACATCAGTATATATTGTATCTCACTTATTCTTACCCTACATCCATGGTACTTCTTTTTTCTCTGATTCCAGTCTTTAAGTAGCTCTGTCTCCCTTATCTCTTCATCTTCTTCTTAGAATGATCCTCAGTTCTTTCTCTTCCATTACTGCCAGTTTCAGCTTTATACATTCTTTGGGCGTCTCCATTTCTTTTGTGAAATGACCTTCAGTATGCAGACTTAATTATTTATGATTTTCTTTAAGGACTCTCCCTTCTTTATTACAGATTTAATGAAAAATGACACTGTTCATACTTTGACACCCTGTCTGACTACATAAGCAGAAATTAAGTAGATAATGCAGTGAATTATACACCAGTTTACAAGTACAGATTAATTTAATTATGCATGGCATCTATTCTTTTGAAGTTTCATAAATCTATATCTCCCTAATTCAAAGGTTTTGAGGTGAAAATGTTAAGTGTCTTACTTAATTTTAATAGAAGGTGACATAACCTTCAAACTGCAACATATATTATTATATTTGCTAGTTTTCAAGGGTTCCATAAAAAAGTCACAACCGTGGTGACAAATATATCTTTTGTACCTAAATACACAGGTTTATGTCTAACTGGTCATGTCTCAGTGAGAAAAACAGAAATTCATAAACTGAGTTGATTCAGAAAGGCCATCACATGTACAGTGAAAGATATCTGCCATGCGAAACAGCAGGACTAGACAGCTACAATGTAATGTGTCTCCCCTGAGTCATGCACACACTGTAGTACTTGCATGTCACTGTGGTAACAGGATACAATCGCTGCACAAGCTCGAAGTAGTACAAAACAATACCCGCCACGGGTAGACATGTATCTGTACCAGCTTCAATACTGCCTGAACACAACTGGTTAAAATTATGCTTGTTCATTGATCATATAGCTGAAATGCTGGCAAAATGGGATCATTATTTGTGTAAAACTACTTTGTGCAGTATTGGAAAGTTTCACGTTTGTCCACTGCTATGGTCAATGGAGTTAGTACAGATAAATGACTATGAAGGAGTGTAATGGGGATGTTTCCTTCCATTTTCCTAAATGGGTGTGAATATTTTTTTTTAAGCAAATTGGGTTCTGAATCAATTGCCGTCAAGCAACTGTTTCTAAATGATTATGTATCCGCTGTTCATAGAGGAGGTGTTGTCGCTTTGTCCAGTGTAACATAACAGTTGAATTAAGTGCTGTGAAAAACTATATCACACACGTTAGATGTTTCACTCTCCTTAGACTGCCAATGTAGGCAACTTGCAGTGTGTGTGAATGGGAGTGTATGTGTATGTATGTCTGTTTTACTGAGTACGTGTATCTACACTTGTGAGTAGGTATGGAGATGTCAGTGTATGAATGCTTGTTGGAGTGTGTTGGAGTGTGTGTGTGTGTGTGTGTGTGTGTGTGTGTGTGTGTGTGTGTGTGTGTGTGTGTGTGTGTGTGTGTGTGTGTGTGTGTGTGCCTGGCTGCCTGTGGGTGAGAGAGACACAGTATATATCTGTCTGTCAAGGGAGGAGTCATGTGTGTGATTTTAACAATTAGGGCACTCCACTGCACAATTATTTCAGCTACACAGTGGAACAATTCATTATTATATATGTTCTCAGTTAATGAGATGTTCCCCTTGTGGGAATGTACACAAATATGAATTGATCAATGGCATACCAACTTGTCTTAGCCAAGAGAATTCACAAATCAAAGAGCTGTGAAAACATTAAAAAATCCCTGTAGACATATACATGAGTTGTGCTACAAGTAATTCATTCATTCTACAATACCCAGTCATCAAAAGAATGACTTTGAGTTGAACAAACAGTTACTTTTGCACCTTGATCTCTACCCTTTTTTATTAAAAAACATCCAAATACCCATTGTTTGTGGACAGTGTGATGCCTCTGCACTATTCCCAGTAATCAAGGAGCTTCAATCCTCACCACTAGCAACAGTGAGGGATGTACACAATGGAAGGATGACAAATACACAAAGTAAAGTACAATATCCCTTAAGAGCACACAGAGATCACTGTCAGTCGGGTGCTGGTTTCTCTCTCTTTCTCCAGATCCCCAGTAAGACTCCCCAGTGGCATAACTGTAGGGTTAAGATCTCAGCTGAGGGGCCAAGACAAGATCTCCAGCATCCTCTCTGACCAACCAGTACTTTGTGTCCCTGACCAAGTAGCTGACACACACACACACACACACACTCTGAGATTTGGTTTCTGTGCAAACACACACACACACACACACACACACACACACACACACACACACACACACACACACCTGGGGAAGGCTGGCACAGGTTTACTAGCTATGCCCCCATCTGCCCAGACTATAAGTTAGTTTCTACTGCCACCAACCAGTTCTTATCAGATACTATAATGCCCTTACAAAGGGTGTCCAGTCCTACTGTGTAATGTTATTATCCAAATGGTAGTTTTGACCACCAAGAGCAAGGCTATTTAGGTGTGGCCTGTACAGTGTCACCAAATACACATGCAAGTACAATAAGAGCTTAAATAAGTCTTACAAATATCAGCCACAACGATAGGTTTAAGTATATTTAATAATAAACAATAAAAGAACAAGACAATACTCAGCCAATAAACACAGTTACTTCAGAGCTGAAAATCACAGGAAATATTTTAAAACAACATTGCTGGGCAGTCTCAAATAAATGCAGAAAACACCTAAACTAATCTTTACTATATACCTATCTATATCTAAAAGAGATACTATGCCCTAAATAACTTACTTACAGAGCAAAGCAAGTGCAGATGGTGATGATGACTGGATGTTCTTGCTAGGTCAAAGACAAAGTACAAAATGCCCAGTCTCTCTCTGAGAGAGTTATTAAATCAATATCAAACATTACTGCTGGGTCAGCTTGGATGATATCACTCTTTGTCCCCTGACGTCAATTCCCAGGCTAAACAGAAACTTAACAGAATTTAACACCTCTGTGTGAGAAATACATATCTCTCAGAACTGTGCAGCTGCTAGGAAGTCATAAAGCAATACAACACTTCTTACATTTTAAACCGACTAACTACTTCTCTCCAAGACAATAGAAAAAAATTCTAGCTCTAGACATCCTGTCTCCTTGCTGCATTGAAACTAACTTTTACAGCACATCATAAAGCACTTAATTTCAACTTATTTTCTTGAAGTTTTATAAGTTACTCTTCTATGGTCCAGAAGGATACACTGTAGTTACATTCTTGAAGCACAGTATATAACATACAGTTCTGTATAAATCATATCAATATTCACAAATGACATAAAACTATGTACAAAATTCCCGATAGCTGAGCTGACAGTGTCACACCCCCCCCCAAAAAAAAACCTCAAGCTAGTTTTTGAAGTGTCCATTGAGAAACATTGCTTGAGATGGTTACCCCATTCCCTTTCTTGAGACCCCATCTGCAATGGCATTGCTAACCCCACTGCAGTGCTGCACTGTCATATCATATAGGTTCATAGGCTGGTACTAGGCTATCAGCCCTAGGGCCTATACAAGACTAGCCATAACAATTTCCTGGATATTTCTTCCCACAATATTTACTTCCCTGGACCCCTGTCTAGAAGGGTGACTGACATGATCCCCAGGGTAAATTTCCTATCTCCCATCCAATCGTCAAGGTTCCTTTTGAAGAGTGCAAAGAAGGTGCTCTGCTTGACATGTATGGGCAGTCTATTCCAGAGTATGGGGAGTTTCTGGGTCAGGAACCTATCACTCCAGCATGTTTTGTTCATTGTGATGACAAGGTTTAGATCCCTGGAGCATGTGGCTCTGAGGGATTGGGATTTCTTTAAGTGGAGCAAGTCCAACAGCTCAGGGTTTGACATGGCCTTGTATGTTAAGCAGAGATTGCCTCTGAGTAGATTGATCAATGGCATACCAACTTGTCTTAGCCAAGAGAATTCACAAATCAAAGAGCTGTGAAAACATTAAAAAATCCCTGTAGACATATACATGAGTTGTGCTACAAGTAATTCATTCATTCTACAATACCCAGTCATCAAAATAATGACTTTGAGTTGAACAAACAGTTACTTTTGCACCTTGATCTCTACCCTTTTTTATTAAAAAACATCCAAATACCCATTGTTTGTGGACAGTGTGATGCCTCTGCACTATTCCCAGTAATCAAGGAGCTTCAATCCTCACCACTAGCAACAGTGAGGAATATACACAATGGAAGGATGACAAGTACACAAAGTAAAGTACAATATCCCTTAAGAGCACACAGAGATCACTGTCAGTCTGGCGCTGGTTTCTCTCTCTTTCTCCAGATCCCCAGTAAGACTCCCCAGTGGCATAACTGTAGGGTTAAGATCTCAGCTGAGGGGCCAAGACAAGATCTCCAGCATCCTCTCTGACCAACCAGTTTTTTTTGTCCCTGACCAAGTAGCTGACACACACACACACTTTGAGATTTGGTTTCTATGCAAACACACACACACACACACACACACACACACACACACACACACACACACACCCTGGGGAAGGCTGGCACAGGTTTACTAGCTATGCCCCCATCTGCCCAGACTATAAGTTAGTTTCTACTGCCACCAACCCGTTCTTATCAGCTACTATAAGGCCCTTACAAAGGGTGTCCAGTCCTACTGTGTAATGTTATTATCCAAATGGTAGTTTTGACCACCAAGAGCAAGGCTATTTAGGTGTGGCCTGTACAGTGTCACCAAATACACATGCAAGTACAATAAGAGCTTATATATGTCTCACAAATATCAGCCACAAAGATAGGTTTAAGTATATTTAATAATAAACAATAAAAGAACAAGACAATACTCAGCCAATAAACGCAGTTACTTCAGAGCTCAAAATCACAGGAAATATTTTAAAACAACATTGCTGGGCAGTCTCAAATAAATCCAGAAAACACCTAAACTAATCTTTACTATATTCCTATCTATATCTAAAAGAGATACTATGCCCTAAATAACTTACTTACAGAGCAAAGCAAGTGCAGATGGTGATGATGAGTGGATGTTCTTGCTAGGTCCAAGACAAAATACAAAATGCACAGTCTCTCTCTGAGAGAGTTTTTAAATCAATATCAAATATTACTGCTGGGTCAGCTTGGATGACATCACTCTTTGACACTTGACTTCAGTTCCCAGGCTAAACAGAAACTTAACATAATTTAACACCTCTGTGTTAGAAATACATATCTCTCAGAACTGTGCAGCTGCTAGGAAGTCATAAAGCAATATGACACTTCTTACATTTTAAACCAACTAACTCCTTCTCTCCAAGACAATAGAAAAAAATTCTAGCTCTAGACATCCTGTCTCCTTGCTGCATTGAAACTAACTTTTATAGCACATCATAAAGCACTTAATTTCAACTTATTTTCTAGAAGTTTTATAAGTTACTCGTCTATAGTCCAGAGGGATACACTGTAGTTACATTCTTAAAGCACAGTATATAACATACAGTTCTGTATAAATCATATCAATATTCACGAATGACATAGTACTATGTACAAAATTCCCGATAGCTGGGCTGACAGTGTCACCCCCCCCCCAAAAAAAACCTCAAGCTAGTTTTTCAAGTGTCCATTGAGAAACATTGCTTGAGATGGTTCAGCCTATCTGGGAATACGTTACCCCATTCCCTTTCTTGAGACCCCATCTGCAATGGCATTGCTAATCCCACTGCAGTGTTGCACTGTCATATCATATAGGTTCATAGGCTGGTACTAGGCTATCAGCCCTAGGGCCTATACAAGACTAGCCATAACAATTTCCTGGATATTTCTTCCCACAATATTTACTTCCCTGGACCCCTATCTAGTAGGGTGACTGACGTGATTCCCGGGGTAAATTTCCTATCTCCCATCCAATCGTCAAGGTTCCTTTTGAAGAGTGCAAAGAAGGTGCTCTGCTTGACATGTATGGGCAGTCTATTCCAGAGTATGGGGAGTTTCTGGGTCAGGAACCTATCCCTCCAGCATGTTTTGTTCATTGTGATTACAAGGTTTAGATCCCTGGAGCATGTGGCTCTGAGGGATTGGGATTTCTTTAAGTGGAGCAAGTCCAACAGCTCAGGGTTTGACATGGCCTTGTATGTTAAGCAGAGGTTGCCTCTGAGTAGACGATATGCCACACAGTATAGCTGGAGATTTTTTAGACGGTCAGTATAGGGCATCTGCTTTAGGCCTGTGATTCTTTTAGGGAGGTATTTCTGCAGCCTTTCCAGCTGTTGCAGATGTCTTGTGAGGTACATACCAAATGGGGCATTGTACTCTATAATGGGTCTAATGAGCAATGAGTACAGTGGGACAATGACCTCCTTTTTTCTGGATGAGAAGCCCTTAGTGATGAGGTGTGCCACATAGAAGGATTTCCTGACTGTTATGCCGATGTGGTTATCGAAGTTGAGACCACTGTCCACCTGTGTCCCTAAGTCTCTCATCACACTTTCAGTGTTTAGTGTACTGCCACCAATGTGGTCATTCATGGGTACATGATTTTTCCCAAAGGGGATAACTATACATTTCTTGGCATTACACTTGAGCCTATGGCTCTGGCATCAAGCATCTGTTTCTGTAAGGCTCTTTTGTAGAATATCCATATAATTTGGGGATTCAATAATGGCTCCCAGTTTTCAGTCATCTGCGAACTTTGTTAGCCAGAGTCCCTTAGTGTTGGCCTGTACTACAGAGAAGTAGATGCCAAACAACAGCGGTCCCAGGACTGAACCCTGAGGTACTCTACTTGTCACTTGTATGGAGCTGGATTTGGAGTCGGCTACTTTTACAGTCTGGATTCTGTCAGTAAGCCAGTTGGCAACCCATCAAGTTATGTAGGGATTTATGCCCAGATTAGTAAGTTTATCTATGATTCCAGAGTGGAGGATGGTGTCAAAGGGCTTGGCAAGGTCCAGATAGGCTGTGTGGACCACCATACCCACGTCCACAGCTCCAGAGACTGATTAGAAGAATCAGGAGACAAGATCAGCCCTTCACAAACCCAAAATGGGTGGGGTCCAGTGTTTGAAAATTGCTAATGTCTTTGTTTATAAGTTCCATGATAATGCGTTCCATGCCCTTGTAGATCAGGCTCGTCAGACTGATGGGTTGGTAGTTCCCGGGATCCAAGGTGGATCCCCCATTGTGGAGTGGGATAACTATAGCTGTCCGCCACTCAGTGGGCATGAAGCTTGAAGTGAGGCTATGATTAAATATGACACTTAGGTGAGGTGCCAGTTCATTTTGTAGTTCATGTAATACACAGCCTGGGATGTCATCTGGTCCCATGGATGCTGTATTCTTAGCTTTGGAGAGTGCAGTTTCTACCTGTGTGGCCGTGATTACGGGAATTTGGCAATCGTTTGGTATTGAGATGGGCCCTCTAGGTGGTGAGAGGAGGGTGAAGTTTGCACTAAATCCATCTGCCAGGATATTGGCAATATCCTTGGGATCAGTATATTTAATGCCATTCTCTTCTAGCTCACAGCATATCTGAGCATTGCCATTTAGATTCTTGACATAACTATAGAATGCCTTGTTGTTGTCTTAGGAATTATTGGCAATTTTATTTTTGTAACTAGCTTTGAAGGATTTTATGAGGGATCTCAGCTTCTTACTGAGGCTGGTAAGGGAGTTTTTGGCATCCTGGAATTTTTCTCTTTTCTGCAACAGTTTCTTTCTTCTGTTGTATTATTTGTTTATTGCAGGGACCACCATATGCATGAAACCCTAGGCTCCACCTTGGTAACTTAGCATTTTGCTGGCTGGCTCAATGTAGCCATGTTAAGGGACTGTGGTCTGTAACTACAGTGAATTTTCTTCAATACAGATAAGGCTGAAGTTTCTGCAGTGCCCACACTATAGCTAGACATTCCTTTACTACAGCTGCATAGCATTCTTCCTTGGGTTGGTGCCTACAGCTGAGATATACATACAACTGGGTCCTCCCAAAGCTCCTTTAAACTTCTGGAATGCCTACTCACATGCTGGGGTCCACACTACCTTATCTGGCTTGTTTTTCCTTGTCAGGTTTGTAAGGGGAGCAGCTATGGTACTATAATTGGTGACAAATGTTCTGTAGTATCCTGCTGTCCCTACAAATGCCCTCACCTGCTTTTTGGTAACAGGGGTAAGCCATGCCTAAATCGCTATCACTTTGGCAGGTTCTGGCCTGATCTTACCACTTTCCACTCTATGTCCCAGGTAGGAGACCTCTTCCATACTGACTTGACACTTATTGGGCTTAATGGTCAACCCTGCCCTCTGTAGTCTGCCCAGAAACTCCTTGACATCCTGAAGGTGCTCTTGCCAGGAATAGCTGTAGATGGCAATATCATCCAGATAAGCAAGGGCAAAATCTCCTGCTACAGCTAGGATATGATCTACTAGCCTCTGGAAAGTAGCTGGGGCATTTTTCATTCTAAAGGACATCTTCAAGAACTCATACAAGCCAGAAGGAGTTGCAAAGGCTGACCTCTCTCTAGCACTGGGAGTCAAGAGCACCCACCAGTAACCCTTGGTAAGATCAATAGTGGTAAGATGCTTAGCTGCACCCAGCTGATCTAGGGCTTCATCTGTCCTAGGCATGGGGTAAGCATCTGAATCTGTGACTATTTAATTTCCTGTAGTCCATGCAGAACCTGGTGCTGCCATCCTTCTTTGGTACCAGCACTACTAGGAAGGTCCAGGGACTGTTGGACTCCTGAATTACCTCTAGTTCCAACATTCCCTGTATCTCATCCCTCAGAGTCTGTTTGACTCTCTCAGGCACCCTATAAGGCGCATGCTTAATAGGCCTTTGGGGTCCTGTATCCACATGGTGCTGCACCAGGAGGGTGCACCCTGGTTTCCCAGTGAACATGTTTCCAAACTCCTGTAACACTGCTCTAATTTCTCAAACCCGGGCAGGGAATAGCTGCTGGGACATTGCTACTCCTTCCACTAAGGTGTCATCCCGAGCCTCACTGAAGAGATCAGTCAGCAGATCCCCCTCAGATTCCTCTTGCCATCCACTAAAAATACTCAGCACAAGGGACTTCCTATCATGTGGTGGCATGTCAAACATGTGCACACACAAATCTGTGCCCCCTGCCTCCTGCCCTAGCTTAACATCCATGATCAGCCTTGCCTGATCTTCTTACCACCTTTAAGCTGCCCTCCTAGCTGCCTGCCTGCAGCTTTGTGTGGTGGAACAGGAATGGGGGAATTCTGGCTCGAGCATTCAGCTCTGGTGTACTGTCTTTGACCAGACCTTTTTCTTTCTGCTGTTTTTCTTTCTGTGGGTTCTCCTGGGTTAAGCCCGCCAAGCCCATATGAGGCTCACCTAATGGGAAAGGACATCCTTGTCTCCACAACAGACTCCTTGTGGGATTCACACTCACCCTCATCATCATACAGCAACTCAAAAAAGAAAAAAAACCTATACATCACAGGCAACTCAAATAACCAATGGTGAAAAAATCCGTGATTTTGGGGGCACCTCACCAACTAACCAAAACCCGCAGTATAAATATTTCCTTCCCTTCCCCTGCAATCTTATAGCATGCGTGGGATGGTAGAGTGTTGAGTGAGTTTAACCTCTTAACAGATCAAACCAAGAGGGTCCAAGTGCCACAGTGCTTAGTCCCCACAGTGCCTCCAACTGGTCCTGCTGAAAATTGGTACCTAATTCAGTTGCCACCTTCTCACTCAGTGGAGGACAGATGCCCTGCTACAGGTTTGCTAGACAGCACATCTCTGAAAATAGGATACAGCTTTTGCCTCTAAATCTGGGGTATTTGGCACACCACTGAGCCTTTACCTTCCTCTGGATCAATCATAGTTAAAGGCTAATAGGGCTTTCACCTTGTCTGGCCTCTGAAATGGCCCCAAAATCACAGTCAGCATGTTCACCTACTTTCACCTTTCACCTGCTGCAGGCACTACTCAAGAAACTACTATACAATTCTAGTACTATATACTAATCATCTGAATGTATTAGGGAATAGTATGAGCTATAAATGCCCTCTCTCTGGATAGGCTCTAAAGTTATAACCCACAGCTATAGCTAGAAGGCTCTCTAGATATGCCTTCCCTCAGGGGTCCACTCTCTATACAACTCCTGTTTGTCTTTGTATACAGTCAGGTCTTTCCTTGAGAATCAGGTGCCTCCTCTTACCTCCCTCCCTTTCCCTCTCCCTCAGGAGCTCTCCTAGGGACCTCCTCTCAACTCTCTCTCTCAAACCTCAGGAGCTCCCTTCACGCTCCCTCTTATCTCTCCCCTCTTATTCCCCTCTCGGTGTCATGACAAGTCTACCTCTCTGACAGCTTGCCTCTCTGCTATCCTCTGGAACATTCCACTCACTAAGCAGACAGCACTCACAGTCCAGTCACACTGCTACCACACACTCCCTCCCCTGCACCCTCACCTCCCTAGTCACACTGTAAAGTATGTGGTCAAGTAAGGTCTCTGCAAGTCTGACCCACATGCTTGTCTCCTGTCTGGGCTAGACTTGGCTGCTGCATGCACCTGCTTCTCTCTGCAGTCAAAATCATTCTGCATACACCTGCGGTACATGCAATCCCCTCTCTGCAACATCAGCACTTGCTGGCTAGCACCTGCATGCACAAACTACCAATCCACTTTCAACTTTGGAATGGGGTTCCTCAAAAAAACCTAACTCTCTTAGACTGCCCAAGCAACTGGACATGTACCTGGACTAGTGGCTTCCCCTGCTACTGGCGGACTCTGTTGGGGCAGACTGGGCTGCCCACCCTGGGCTCCCTCAGACCCATGAGCAGCACTGGATGTCCCTTTCCTGTGCAGTTATGCCCTGCTTGCTAGATATAGGTCTCTCTTCTTCCCCAAATCATCTGCAGCAGTGCATTGTCTATCAGCTAACAGATTCTCATATCCTCAGGCAAGGTGCTAAGGGCTTGTTCCCTAACCAAAATGTTTGCCAGCCCTTCAAAAGTGGTGACCTGACATCCACTCACCCACCTATGAAAATAAGTGCTTAGTTCAGCAATACATTCACACACTTTCATCTGCCTTGCGTCTATGCTCACAAAACTTTTTCTATAAGCTTCAGGTGTTAACTTAAAACATTCTAAAAAAGACAATTCGTCATCATATTATAATTTAAGCAATCAGTATCAGACAATTTAGAAATAGCAGTTACAGCTTTACCATGGAGTAAGGGGGTCAGGAATCATACTCAGAGCATTGGTCAACATTATACTGTTTAGATACCCTTTCAAACATATGAATGAAGCTATCAAAATTATCCCCCCTCTGTAAATTGTGGAAGAAATGTACTGACCTTTGTTGCTTCTGGGATTCAGTTACTCCTTTCCCCATTACCTCCATGACTCTGGTGAAGAGTCAGCATCTCCTTTTTATGTTGCCTCTGCCTCTCATTCTCCTCAGCCTCCAGATGCCGCAGTTTCTCATTTTCCTCAGCCTCCAGACATCTCAATTTCTTATTTTCCTCAGCTCCCAGATGTCTCAGTCTCTCTGCTGCTTCTATTTCCAAATGCTTGGCCTCCAGCTCAAGTGTCTTTAACTCCAGATGGATTTTTAAGTCTTCTGTGGAAAGGTTGAACTGTCCATTTTCTGAGAGTTGTATATCTCCAAGGCTAGACTGGTTGTCCTCCTGGTTTCTATTCTGTGATGCAGCTGTGATTAAAGCTGCAATCATGCCTGCTTTAGTCAGGCTGGCATGTACCAGTCCTTTAGCCTGGCACGTCTGAGCCAACTGACTCCTTGTCAGCTTGCCATACACATCTGCTGAGATGGTTGCCTGCTCTCTCTGACTAACTAAGCTAATAAAAAAAAATAATTGTGATATGAAACTCTGAATGTTCACTGACTGTGTGGCTGATTGAAAGTACAAACACCTTTGGTGACCACTGTACACAAGCTACAGGAATTCAATATCCACACCACTACAAGCCAATTAATATGTGATGTGGCTATCCCACTACTGTCATCCAATTTATATGTGATGTGAATATTCCACCACTGCCAACCAATTAATATGTGATGCCCCTGTACTGGCCCAGTAATCAAGGACACTCAATCCTCACCACTGGCAACAGTGAAGGATGTACACAATGGGAGGATGACAAGTACACACACAGTAAAGGATGATTTCCCTTAAGAGCACAAAGAGATCACAGTCAGTCTGAGGCTGGTTTCTCCCTCTTTCTCCAGATCCCCAATAAGACTCCCCACTAGCACAGCTATACGGTTAAGATCTCACCTGGTGGCCAAGCCAAGATCTCCAGCACCCTCTCTGTCCAACCAGTGCTTCATGTCCCTGCACAAGTTGCTGACACACAGACACTTTGAGATTTGGTTTCTATACAAACACACACATAAACACACCTGGGGAAGGCTGGCACAGGTTTACTAGCTATGCCCCCTTCAGCCCAGACTATAAGGTAGTTTCCACTGCCACCAACCCTGTCTTATCAGCTACTATAAAGCCCTTATAAAAGGTGTTAGATGTCCAATCCTACTGTATAATGTTACTATTATACAAATGGTAGTTTTGACCAAGAGCAAGGCTATTTAGGAGTGGCCTGTACAGTGTCACCAAATACATATGCAAATACACTAAGATTTTAAATATGTATCACAAATATCAGCCACGAAGATAGGTTTAAGTATATTTAATAATAAATAATAAAAAACAAGACAATATTCAGTCAATCAGTACAGTTACTTCAGAGTTCAAATTCACAGAAAATATTTTAAAACAACATTGTAGGACAGTCTCAAATAAATACAGAAAACATCTAAACTAATCTTTACTATATTCCTAGCTATATCTAAAAGAGATACTATGCCCAAAATAACTTACTTACCGAGCAAAGCAAGTGCAGATGGTGATAATGAGTGGATGTTCTTGCTAGGTCCAAGACAACATACAAAATGTACAGTCTCTCTCTGGGTCAGCTTGGATGACATCACTCTTTGTCACCTGACTTCATTTCCCAGGCTAATCAGAAACTTAACAAAATTTAACACATCTGAGTTAGAAATACATATCTCTCAGAACTGTGCAGCTGCTAGGAAGTCATAAAGCAATGCAACACTTTTTACGTTTTAAACCTAGTCACTATGTCTCTCCAAGACAACAGAAAAAACTTCTAGCTCTAGACATCCTGTCTCCTTGCCACATTGAAACTAACTTTTATAGCACATTGGAAAGCACTTAATTTGAACTTATTTTCTTGAAGTTTTGTAAGTTAGTCTTCTATGTTCCAGCAGGGTATGCTGTGGATAAATTCTTGAAGCTCAGTACATAACTTACAGTTCTGTATAAATTATATCAATATTCACAAATGCTATACAATTATTTACCAAATTCCAGATAGCTCGGCTGACAGTGTCACAGACAGCATTGGTCAAGTGCTTAAATTCCATCTCTGGAATCTTTGAGAATGTGTCTACATAAACACAGACTGTCCCAAATTGTCTTAACTGCTTTGACCAAGTATATATTGTAAACAGAGCTATGTATTTTGTGTAGTGTATTTGAGGATATAAGAATTTCATGGAAGGACAGTGAGATGATGTTTATTTCACAACCATTTTCCCAGGACTGTGCATCTTTTCTCGATCATTGGATGTTATTCAGTCTTAGTGTCAAATTATGCTAAGAAAAAAACTGAAATACTCCAATAAAACCCCGTAGTCTTCCATTGCCTACACCTCAAATGCATCACCTTCTTCACCATTCTATAATCCACAGTCATTGTAAGGTATAGCATTGTGTAACAAAACTGCATGCTGGATATCACACTTGCTGTCTAAGCCAGTCAGTAATGACAAGGCAAGATCTGCCTTCTGAAATATTGCATTTAAGTAAAAAATCTTCAGGCCAGATTCATAAAGGTTACAACAAAGTGTACACTATATGTACACTTTCTGAATTCAAGAACAGCCTTACCACAAGGATACTGTAAACTTTGAGTGAACAGACAGCACAAAGTTTACATATAGTATACTCTTTGTAGTAACCTTTATGAATATGGCCCCCACCTCACTCAAAGAATCTCAAGAAAGATAATCACCCCCGCCAGATAACAAAAAACAGCCAACAGCCTCACATAAAGTCACACACATAGGCCATACTATAATAATGTATTTTTTAACAACAGTGTACAGTAGAGCCAGTTCAGTGCAGGCTTACATTACCTTCATTCCTGAGCTAGGATAACCTATCAGAAGAATGAACATGTGAGCCAGTCCAAAAACTATATTTTAATTCAGCATTTATCTCTTTAGAAGACCTATTATTTACATGTTTCAGCATGTCAGCATTATCCTAGAAGCAGTCCATTAGTATGACCAAGCAGAATTAGAACTCTACCATGTAGATGGTCACACAATTTATCCTAAGCTTTATCCTACATCATCTTGTAACAGCAGTAGATTACCTGGAAGAAGGGACTACAGATTTGAATAGGAAATGCATAGAAGCAGGGAAGAGAGTTCTGCATCCTTTAAAATTATCAGCAGTCCCACTTAATACGAGCAACCAAATACTAGTGCCTTTATAAGGTCAGTACATTCATGAGAAATCAGACAGGTTTGGAGGGGTTTTAATTTAGGAGAGATGCACTGAGGCCAGCGCAGTCAGCTCTGAGATGGGAGTCATGGTACAAAGATTTGCCCTTGATAGTAAAAGCCTTGGTAGTTGGGATCTAGTGTAATTTTATTGTAAAGAAATGGTATCTGTCAACTGTACAGATTTCGCAGAATGTCCATATTTCTGCCTCATATTTTTGGTCTGCTTTTTATAAAATTGTGGTTTTCTGGCAAATCATTAAAGACTGAAGTTAAAGAATAATGGCAGACATTTGAGTTTCAGATTTCATACCCTTCAGAAAATTCATGCTTATGCAAAAGCTGTTATTCTATTGACTTTCTAAGTTTGTAAGAGCAATATTTAAAAATGTTTTAGTCTTTGTCCCACTTTTATTTATGGCTTTGCCCAGATTTCTTACTCTAAGAGGTTGAGAGGTATGTAGGTGTATCATTGTTTTTGATTTTCTTAACCGGCAAAGTAAGATGTTTATTTTGCGTGTCAAACTTTGGTCATTTTCCAGATGAAAAGCAATTATTTAAGAAACTTTGTTTATGTTCCAAGGACTTTAATTTGCTTGTCCCAAAGGCACTACTTAAAGTAGTAATGGCTAACACAGGTGAGAAATGAATTTAAACTAACCATTGTGTATGATTTCATGATTTATTAGACACTTGCTACAGGACTGGCTAAATACATTGAACTTTTTTTTTTAATTAATTATGTGGTAATATTAGCCGAACATTCATTCTGTGGCACAGTGATACCAATATAAGCTTTTTCTCAACCTTTCATGCAGCATGTACCAGATAAACCCATCTGCTAGGGTCCCAGTGCCCTGCTCACTGGTGAAGCGCAATTAGTGAGGAAGGGGCAGAGAGCCATCATTCTGCATTAGCCCTGTCCTGACATAACATGGCAGCATCATTCTTAAGGCTGCATCTGCCACAAAGAGCAGTTGCCTGAGTGCTCCCACCCTAGGCCCTAGGATAGTGATGCCCCCAGCCCACCCTGAGGTTCCTAGCATGAACTCCACTAACATTATTGGCTACTCCAGGACTAGGCTAGCTAACATTCTTGGTTAGCTGAGATCTGTGAAGGTAGATGCCCTCTGCATTTCACATCTCTCCACCCTATGACAAACACCAGTATTTTCCCTGAAAACTGAATTGCTGTTTACATGACAAACTGTTAAATTAGAATAGTATTGCATCATTTACAGTACTGCGGTGGTGGTGCTGCGGTAGCATTGTCGCCTCACAGTAAGACATTGTCCTGTTCGATAATCAGCTAAAGCGTCTTCTGTATGGAGACATGCGTGAATGGGCGTACCTTCGTTGAAGGTTATGCGTCAGGGCTTGCAACTCGGTACGTAAAAATCTACTGCCAATCATTAGCAGACCGGAGTTCCGCTGTGGCAGCCCCTAACTGGGAAAAGCCGAAAGATACACTGTACCATTTACAGGAGGAGGACAGAAACACTGAGGATTATGTGTCTGTTTACATTTGAAATTACTATCATTACCTATTTGCATTTATCGTACTTTCTGTATTTGTAACTTTAAATAAAACTGAATAGCTACATTTTTTTCATCCTAGCTGCAAATGTCATTTTCTCTGTATCACTTCACAATATAATACATAAGTGTCAAGACCAGACACCTGTATGACCTATTAGCAGTTAGGGAAAGCAAGCAGAATAACTTCAAAAATGTGCATCTGTATAAGCTGGTCCAGTGACATAAGTGGATAAAACTCTGACTACGGCCCAGCCAACCTGGGTTTGATTAGCAACTCGGATGACTTACATACTTCTCAACTGTACGGATTTTTGCAAAATGTCCAGATTTTTGCCTCAAATATTTGGTCTGATCATCATAAAATCTCTGGTTTTCTGGCAAATCAGGGAGGATTGAAGTCACTAAATAATGACAAAATAATGATAGATATTTGAGTTTCGGACTTCATATCCTTTAGAAATTGTATGCAAACACAAATCCTGTTATTCTTGCAGCTTTCTAAGTTTATAAGAGCAATATTTAAAATCTGTCCCTATTTTGGGCCTTTGTCCTCCCATTATTTTATGCTGTGTACAGATTTCTTACTTTAAGAGGTTGAGAGATATGGTGACTTATGGAGTGATAGGAAAGGAATAGGCATATCTGTCCTAGGTGGGAGGCTGGTCATTGATATGCTCCCTAGGATGAAGCATGGTACAAAGAGGGAAGTTGTCCTTGGATATTAACAATGAGCTTGGAGTGCAGGGAAAGGGAGTGGGTAGGGCATAAATAAAAAACATTTTCCCCTGGATGGAAGCACAGTTGAGATGATCCCCAGGACACCATTAGGATCTATGACCTACCTAGCAAACTGGAATAAGCTTGGGGGTAGGAGAATAGCTGGTATACCTAGCACAGATTTCGGGCACTGAGGGCTGAGTCAGCAATGATGAGGTCTGAACAGACCAAAAAAATGTGTATCTGGATTTGATCAAGTAAATAAGTTAAATCTGATACAACATTTAAAATGACAGGAAGTGTCATTTTGCTATGAAAAAAATCAGTCTTAGTTTTGATTTCATAAGAATAAAATAATGTGTTTTTCACAAACACACACAATATGATATATATATATATATATATATATATATATATAGATAGATATATATATATATGGGTCCACTTCATATACCTAAAATACCACTTAGCCGAAGACCACATAACCAAGCCGAGAATGCGGAAATTGAAAATAACAAATAATCACAAAGCCAAAATATTTCCCAGGCTAAGTAACCACTGAGCCAAAAACTCATGGAGAACACACTACATCAACTACAACATACGCAGATGGGGGATGTGTCCCCCACACCCCCCTAACTAAATATACCAACTCTGGGATTGCACTACAGTGAAGAAAAGGGTAAAGCTTCCCTTGATGGCTCAGTAGTTACTTACCCTGGGAAACATTCTGGCTTTGTGATAGTTTATTTGCAGTTTCAGCTTTCTCGGCTCAGTTATATGGTCTTTGATTATGTGGTATTTCGGATATGTGAAGTAGACACACACACACACACACACACACACACACACACACACACACACACACACACACACACACACACACAAACACACACATATATATATATATATATATATATATATATATATATATATATATATGTGTGTGTGTCTATATATATATGTGTGTGTGTGTGTGTGTGTGTGTGTGTGTGTGTGTGTATATATATACACACACACACACACACACACACACACACACACACACACACACACACACACACACACACACACAACTAGATAGATAGATATAGATAGAGAGACAGAGTGGTATAGTTTCCCCTAGTGACTGGATGTATGGAGCTGCAATTTAGATCAGTCATGGAAGAGGAGCAGCATCTGTCCTGAAAGGAAGATGCCACAATCCCTTCTTACAAAATATATGGTAAAGAGAGAAAAAGACGGATTTAAGCCTTTCTGGCAGACAATTACTATGGAGGGATATGTGTGCAGAGTCCTATGGAGTTTGGTTGACCGAGTACCAGAGAAGAAGTACTGTGGAGAAATATACAGGTAGGGTCCTGCAGAACATGTGCTACTGAGAACCAAAGATGTCAGCCTCTCAAGTGGGACAGGAACTAAACTGTGAATTTTGAGTATTTTACCAAGACTAAATTTTGGCTTAATTGGTATGATGTCACTTTATTTTAAACTCATTATAATTCAGCATATCAGACTATGCCAGGTAAATGGCTATAAAACCAGTTGCTACCTATATACAAAACTCTATATATCAGTCCCCCTTACAGGGCTCAGAGCAAGTGCTCAGGGAATGACATGATGATAATCAAGCAAAATTATTTTAAATACTGACCTTTAGCTGGCATCTTCCCCTTGGGGACTTTAATACAATTTAATGCTGCACTTGATGGCAGCACATTGTTATTCTCATAATTTGGTGTTTTGTTACTGCAAAGTCTGTAATCCTAAAATGTTTATCAGAAGATATGTACAGGATTGTTACTCCTGGTATAATGACAGCCCTAAAAATATATTTTGGATATCTGCATTTTTCATCCAAAACAGCGTCATAAACTCACCCTAGTGAAAACCAAATGCACAAGTATATAAGGCTATGTTCAAAAGAGGATTATATGATTACATTTCATTGAAATTTGTGTTGAACAGTGATTTTAACAGTTTTACAATTTCTTGACTAATAGACAAGTATTTACCTATGCTAATCCAGCTTAAGTAGAGCTGGCACATAGGGTGACATTAACACCTCAAGACTGGCTATTAATATTAATGCCGTAAAGACAGCTCCATATTTTAGTCTTGTGTATTTGGAAGATATAGTTAAAACCTTGTAATTTTCTATAGGCTGCAAAAATAACTTATATTTTACACTGAAAAGTGTTTGCATGTATAAAGATATATGCAAACACTTTTTTCTGTGAAAAGAACTTTTCATTGTGCTCCCTTAGGCATGATCTTTAAACGTTTGGTGAAGCAGTACATAGAGATGATATACTACAATCTAACTGCACAATTGGTATATTTATTATTTGTTTTCATATACATTGGTAAATGGCTTTTTGTTTCAGAATGCTGGTTAGCCTTTTTCAGTCTTCAGTTTCATGACATCTGCCACATAAGTCTAAACTGACCATTAAAAAAGTGCTTTTTGTGAGCTGTGGAGGATACACTTGAGAGGGAGGGAACTACATCAGTCTGTTACAGTTAGTGATCTTTATTTGCCCAGATAATGCCATTTTATGTTAAGTGAATTATTCTGAAACTGCAAACAGCAAAAAATCTGCATTTTATTGACTATGTTAAGGTTACTGGGGGTTATTGATTGCAAGGGTGGTCTTGTGATTGTCCTGCACTGCATCAATGTCTGCTTGCATATATTAAGCATGTCACAATGCAGGATGCATTTCTGGTGCAACAATATAGTCACATTTGTTATAGCCTAAAGACTAGCAATTATTCAGATAGTGCACCCTCCCCCAAGATGCCAAATGTAAGCATCATTTCCCCACCTTTAAAGGTATGTATTTTATGTATTATGCCCCTATTCCCCAGGGGCACAAATTTATGCATAAGCAAAGTATTAGCACTCTGATTATTTTTACCCTTTTCTGTGATTTTTGCTGGTCTAGTGCTATGACTTTGAAAACAGAGCACTTGAGAAGTATTCAGCATGTTATCTACCCTTTGCTTTTCTTTGTGCAGACTGAAGTAAGATTTTCATTCAAGACCTCCAATTTCAGACTTTTCTGTGATTTTTCCCTCCAATCTTTTTTAATGCATGTGAAGTACTCTCTCTCCCTTTTCTGAAATGTACCTTAAAAAACTTTCCAACATGAACTGTGCTAACTACATTAAAGGTTTCATCTTTACCACACACAAAATCTTTGTTTCTGTCTTCTGTACTCCTTGCACTGTGCATTCTGAACTTCCCCACCTCCTCCTGTTCCACACCAAGTAAGGGTCTATTTTATTTTCATATTTTTATTTTTTTTTTTTTTTTTTGCCACTTTCACATCTTCATAGAACTTGACAGACATCCAGGTCACTGCCTTTGAAAAATATCTAAACATATATAAGGGCTGATGGAGAATCTGAGAACTGGAAGTTAATATTATGGCTGCCAGTGAACTCAGTGGTCTTTGCCTGGTTGTCAGACTCACATTAAGCAATGTTCTATGGGTCTTTCCTACCTGTATAAAGTGAGTCCGTCCTATGTAATGGAAACTGGCAATGTAGCTGAACTGTCCTCACTCCTTAATTTGAAACTGCAATCACTTCACCACCAATATCTTTCACACTCAAAGGGCGTGGAGTAACTGCAGCATGCAATTTGTGTGGTGGAATACCAAAGGCTATACATAGTCCTGTAGATGTGTCTGTTCTGCTAATGCACTAGTACCTGAGGCTATTGCTTGTGGTCTTCATGATACATATAATTAGTATCACATGATGCATGCTGTGACTTACTACTGCAGATGTATTTAAAAACAACCACATCTACGAATAACCTTCACTACAGCAATGGTTTCAGTAAATGGCTTTGCAGACCATTTGGCTCCTTAACTTCTCCAGAATCAAGCTTGTATTCTATATACTAAATTCTTATTAGAAATAAGTCAAGAGAACAAAAAAATTAACATGTTTATCATATCACTGTCACAAACACCAGCCTATTTCCTACAAACTTCTTCTCAGTAGATTGTCAGACCAAGTCCTATTAATGCGGTATATGATTCAACAATGAGGGCACTGAATTTGCAGTGTACTACCAAACACATCCAGTTATCAATAGTTTCCAATGAAAACATTGTAAGGGGTGTCTTTTATATACTAGATTATTTTCTTTTTTTTTGTGGAATTTCCTTTGTAGAAAGGTCACTGTCTAGTTTCCCTTGTGGTTAACAAAATATTTGACAATTTGCTGCAGTATTTCTAGTGTTCTTAATGCTTTCATGCCTTTGTAGAGTGCTCTATATCAATACAAGTTACCTTTTACCACTCAAAATAATGGTATATATTTATTCAGCAGCGTCAATGACTGACTGCCACAGTATTCTCAAGCAATGTATTGTGACTGGAATATTTTTCTTGTGGGATAGTCAATATACCTGTCCAAACATCCTTTCCAGTCACAGATACTTCACTAAGAGTAAGTAAAACAGCAGTCTTAGTAAGAGAGCTGTGTGACTACCACCGTGCTCTCAGACAGTGTAGTATTTTTAGTATTTTCCTCAGTCTAATTTGCTGTATCTCATCACAAGCTCCCTTTTCCAGTAACAAACAGAATATTGTTTAGGAACAGGAAACAGGGCATGGTGTAGCTTGCAACACAGTGAAAAGAGACAGGGCTATCCATGAGGGAATATCTCTTCTTTTAATCAAAAGGGGCTCACTACTTCCAGTACCTCAGGTGTGTAGATTGCAACACAGTAAACCTAGACAGGGCTGTACAGAAGTGAATATTCCCCATTTAAGCAAAATAGACGTATTACTGCAGGTGCTTTAAAGGTATTTATTGGAAAAAATACAGTGAAATGAGACAGGGCTGCCCAGGAACTAATATTCCACTTTAATTAATCAAAAGAGACTTATTACCTCCAGAATTTTAATAGTTTAGGATGCAACGTGTAAAGCGAAACACGGCTGCACAAGAAGGAATATGACATCTATTTAATTAAAAAAGATATCCATCACCTTGGGAGTCTCAAGTTATAAGATCACTGTTAAAGAAGCCTTTGTCTTCTACTCCAAGTTACAGTTACGTTACAGTGCATTTTATTTATGCTGCCTTGATACTCAGTCTATCAACATCTGCAAGTAGGCCTTACCATATTAACAAAAATGCAGGCAGTATCACTACCATTGTAACGTGTCTGACCTCCCGTTACAGGAACATACTTTTACTTATATGTTCTTCCTGCATGAGCTTCTTTCTCTGCATCTTTTACAGGCACGGTAGCCATTCTTGAGTATTCCTCTGTACCCACTGTGTACATACAAGCCATTCAACAATATTTTTTGCCCCAAATAAAGGGTGTATCAGTTACACCATCTGGGAAAGTTATTGAATTGTTGTTTGGAATCTTCCTCACCTTAATTATATAATGAGTCTTTGGTTCTTTTAATTTCATCAATACAGACTGGCTTAGCTCCCTAGAGACTACAATTAAAAGTACTATAGGACTTCTAAGAGAAAAGATACTTTCATATGACTGATATTTCAGTGAGGCTCTTTCTGTTGCATTATGTTGTTTTATTTTTATCCTTACCTGATTATCTACAGGCAAACTGCAAAGTTAAAAATAAAATCTTGAAACTTTTATTTGTGGGAACACTGTGCACTACTCGGAGGGCACATTTAAAAAAAGGTCACCATGTACTGCTGATTATTGGAAGATAGTGTTGGCTTGGCAAAGACTGGTTGGAAAATAAGGTGACTGTTAATTTAAATTTGCTGCTCCTGTTTTATTAATAGAAAGTCTCCTAATACAATAAAATAATCCCAGAATACTTGATAGGGATAAAAATCATTGGCAGGTATGTGCTCATTTATTTATAAGACTGCTTTTTAACTAGCTGTGTTATCAGATATCATTACTTTATTGGCCAATTTTGAATTGTCTGAGGGATGTCTCTGATTATTACTTGCATCTGTGCTCACTTTTTTCCTACTTAACTTTAGTATTTTCCAAGTATAAAATTTGGCATATTTCTTTGCAGATCTCTCTGTAGGATAACCTTATCTTATGCCTATCCCTATTTGATTGTCTCCTTGAAAACTATAAAGTTAAAACAAAATTTTGAAATACTTTCTTTGTGTGGATGCCATGCCTCAGTGGGAGAACACAAACTCTAACAGATGACCTTACATTGCTCCTGATTGTTCGTGCATCTATACTTAGCTAGCCACTCTTACATACCTACGTATTATTTATATGGGAAAATGATCAAATAATAATCTAAATAATCTAACTCATATCACTTTTCAAACACCCATTTCTCAAGCAAACACTGTAACATGTTCTTTAAAGTAAATTAAATAAAAACTGCAAGGACAAAGTATAGGCTAACATAGCTAGTATCTCTCAAACACTTGCACTAATGATCATAAAATATTACTTGCCTTTTACTTAAAACAAAGTACAGGATCTGCAACTTATTTTAGCATTCACCTCCTAACAACTAAACTATTCATTCTACCTCCAAGAAAACCTTTGGAATCCAGACAGGAAAAAATGGTACTTGCGTAGTATCCCAACCATATTCTAAATCACTAAGTCAATTAAAAAAAATGCAACTCTTTTGTTTGCCAAAATTCAAGGTCCCTATTCCTTAATTACTTATTTGCAGGCAGTGAGTAATGGGAGGCATGTAAGTGGATTTTTGTCAGTGTAGCTGGTGAGCTTAAATCAAATTAGTGAAACAAAAAACACACAGCAGACCAGCGATTAAACCAGATGTCTTTTAGTAATAACCATCTGGTACCTCAGCTTTTCACCTTTAAGGATATAACGCTGCATACATCCAAAGAATTTATACCAGGTGAACCCCATCATTAATTGATATCCATTATATTCTTAAAGTGCTATACTACATTTCATTATAACACACATTATTAACTAAGCTATATTTACACCTCATAACAATTTGTCTTTCATATATATTATGTAAAAATTTCTTCAATTATCACAAGCTGCTATTTGTATTGTCAAATAAATAAATAAAACAATACATACACATCATACAATATATAAATATTAAATAATGTGCACCATTAGCTTAAGTTGACCTCCAAGTTAAGACCCCTTAGGATGAAGTGTTCTATAATTCAAAATCATTTTGATCTCTATTATGTTTAATTTCAGACTCAAATCACCCCCTATATAAATTAAGCTGAGCTAATATACTGAAAAAGAAAGAACTATCACTCCCTTCATGTTCGTTATTAAGGTGTTCCCCTACAGGAGTCCTAATATTTCTATTATGAAGATCACCCAAATGTTCCAAAATTCTAACTTTCACCACCTTTTTTGTTTGTCCAATATACCATTTTATCTTCCTGCATCCACATCCCACAATATATACCACTCCACATGAGTTGCACATAAGCCTTTCTTTAGAAGCAAATTTACATCCATTAATATTACCACCTGAAATATTCTTCACCTTACTACATACCTTACACCGACTGCAAGCAAAAGAGCCAACCTTATATTGAGGCACATTGTATAATGATGTATTGAACAATTCTTTTAAATTTAAATATATCTTATATGAAAATTTTACTAATCCTGGGAATAGTTCCCCCCACCATGTCATCCAAACAAACAATGTGCCAATTTTCCATAATCAATTTCCTCATAGTTTCAGAAAAAAAAAAGAAAATCTGGACACAAAATATAAATCCCTACCAGAATATGTGGGCTTAAGATTTCTCATAGCACATGGTTCTTTCTTATTATAACTCACATGTGCTCCATCACCTCTTTCAAAGGTGAACCTTAAAGCCCCTACCTAAAATTCTGTGTACCGTCTCTTGGCCAATCTTTTCTTGCCATCTAGCAAAAACTCTCTTCTAAATGTACTCTCTGAGGTATTACATGCAATACACTGAAAGTCACCCAAAGGCAATGCATTTCTAAAGTGGGGAGGGTGCATACTCTCAGCATACAAAAAATTATTAACTGCAGTGTGTTTCCTAAATGGCCTATGTTGAACATTAAATTCCTTGTCAACATAAAACTCCACATCCAAGATTTGTATAGTGGAATTGCCCTCTGTCATAGAAAATTTCAAGCCATGAACATTTTTATTCAAATCTACTAAAAATTTACTAAACTCAGAAGGTTGACCCCTACAAATGAAAAACAAATCATCAATAAATCTTTTATACAACACCATGTGTTCTCTATAACATTCAGTGCCATAAATGAATTCCCTTTCAAAAAAACTCATGTAAATTATTGCATACTTTGGTGCATAAAGGGCGCACATAGTTGTTCCCTTCTTTTGAAAGAAAAATTTCTTGTTAAACTTAAAATAACTATGAGTCAAGCAAAATTCAAGAAACCTCACAATGAAAACAGTTTGAGGCCCATCCCCACAATACTTAAAATGGCCTCAAGTCCCCATTTAGTTTGCATGTTGGTATATAAAGAACTCACATCTACTACCACCAATAAAAATCTTCCTTCCATTTTATTGTTCTGACAACCTCACATAAACATTGTGTATTTTTAATGTGGACTAGAATCTTTTCCAAAAAATCTTTGAATGAATCCAAAAGTATTCCCACATTATACAAAAATGAGTTGCTACCAGAGATTATGGGCCTCCCTGGAGGATTTACTAAATCTTTCGGCAACTTGGGTATAGCATAAAGTATTGGATCACAAGGTTTCACAATAACTAGCTTTCTAACATCTTGACTCGACAAGAAACCCAATCTTTCACCCTGCTTCAATATTTCAAGGAGTTCACTATTAAACCGAGTAACTGGATTTTTGGTTAATCTAACATAATTTTCTTCCACCAATAGTAACTCCAAGACCATCTTATCATATTGGGCCCTTGACATAATAACCCAGTTGCCTCCCTTGTCAACCTGCCTGAACACATAATCATTTAAGACACCACTCAACTTATGCAATTCATCCCATTCTAACTTTTTCAAATTATATTGTTTACATGACTTTAAAAAATTACTATGTTCAAATTCCACTTTTTTGCACAACAATTGTTCAAACATACACACTGCAGTAGAACATTTAGGTGGTACAAAGTTTTTAACAGCAGGTAAAGCTGGAATAGTAAATTTTCTGTAACCAGTATTAAAACTGATAACATTCACATCATCTGCATTAAGTTCTTCTTCATCACTTATAAATGAACCATATTCATAAATAGAAACATTTAAACTGTCATCATCTTCCACAATTTCAATAACTATGAGGAAATTGCTTATGGAAAATTGGCACATTGTTTGTTTGGATGAGATGGTTGGGGAACTATTCCCAGGATTAGTAAAATTTTCATATAAGAGATATTTAAATTTAAAAGAATTGCTGAATACATATACAATGTGCCTCAATATAAGGTTGACCCTTTTGCTTGAGGTCTGTGTAAGGTATATAGTAAGGTGAAGAATATTTCTGGTAGTAATATTAATGGATGTAAATTTGTTTCTAAAGGAAGGTTTATGTGCAATTTATGTGGAGTGGTATATATTGTGGGGTGTGGATGCAGGAAGATAAAATGGTATATTGGACACACAAAGAGGGTGGTGAAAGTTAGAATTTTGAAACATTTGGGTGATATTCATAATAGAAATGTTAGGGCTCTTGTAGGGGAACATTTTAGCAATGAACATGAAGGCAGTAATAGTTCTTTCTTTTTCAGTATACTAGCTCAGCCTAATTTACATAGGGGGTGATTTGAGTCAGACATTAAACATAGTAGAGCGCAAACTGATTTTGAATTATAGAACACTTCATCCTAAGAGTCTTAACTTGGAGGTCAACTTAAGCTAATGGTGCACATTATTTAATATTTATATCTTGTATGATGTGTATGTATTGGTTTATTTATTTATTTATGTATTTGACAATACAAATAGCAACTTATGATAATTTAAGAAATTTTTACATAATGTTTATGAAAGACAAATTGTTATAAAGTGTAAATACAGTTTAGTTAGTAATGTATGTTATAATGAAATGTAGTATAGCACTTTAAGAATATAATGGATATCAATTAATGATGGGGTTCACCTGGTATAAATTGCTTAGATGTATGCAGTGCAATATCCTTGAAGGCGAAAAGCCAAAGTATGAGACTGGTATTACTAAAAGACATTTGGTTTAATCACTGGTGTCTGCTGTGTTTTTTTTTTCACTATTCTAGTCACAGTGCAGTGTTTGAGCTTAAATTAAAACAAGATCTGAATATATTTAACCCATGCTCTATCTAATACTTTGTGGATACAACATTTTAAGAGTAACCTGACATTGGTGGTATAGTGTGAGCTTATTTCACAGAGAAACCTAGGATAAGATTATACAACCTGTTTAGAAACAAATCGACTCATCAGCTGAATCATACAATTTATTGTTAATATGCAAACCTTATTTAAGGGCTTAGTTGTTTGTAAATCTTAGCACAGGGCTGGGGTGTTTCATGGAGACCTTATTTAAGGGATTAGTTGTTTGTAAATCTTAGCACAGGGCTGGGGTTTTTTGGTGTCTGAGCTGGGTCAACGCACTGGTGTTGATGGGGAGCTGGAAGTACAGTACGATCAAAATTAAAAAGTAGTACAATCGATTTACAGCATCATTGTGAAATGTTAATATAAAAGGATGAAGTTTACAATGATATTTTGTGCTTGTTCACAATATCGTGGGGTTAAACTTAGTGAGATAACTGCCAGTGCTTTCACTTGTGAACTGTCAAGAGCTACCGCATCTTACGTATTATCAACACTTCCCAATTAACTCTGACAACATATTTTGGCAGGAGAAGGGCTTGAAATGAGCTGCTTCTCCTGCTCCAAATGTGGTTGCAATAATATGTTTGTTTGTGCCTTCGGCTTTTCCCGGTTAGGGGTCGCCACAGCGAACCTCCGGTCTGCTAATGATTGGCAGTTGATTTTTACGTACCGGCTTGCCAGGCCTGACACACAACCTTCAATGAAGGTACACCCATTCACACATGTCTCCACGCAGAAGATGCTCTAGCTGAGAATCGAACCGGACAGCGTCATACTGTGAGGCGACAATGCTACCGCAGCAATGTAAGTACCAGAAAAACAAATGAAACTGAAAGTAACTTAAAAATCTAAATCAATCCACCTCATGGTGTTAAATTTCACAACTGTCCCCATACAGTAAACCAAAAAAAATGCTACAGTAGCAACATATACATGACAGCATAATTCTTACATAATGCAATGTTAAAACACCATAAAACAGTAATATCACCTACCACATTTCTTTTTTTTCAATAATATTTCTTTATTGTTTTTCTTTCTTTATTCATTTACAAAACATTTGCCCAAAAGTTATACAAGTGATGTTCAAACAGAAATTCCATCAATATTCTTACAACATATTTACACTATTTACATGAATGCTTCCATACTCTCACCTACCACATTTCTATTAATATAAGAAGAGACATACAGCTTAATCCTGGGCTGACAGCACCATTAACACCACTAATAAACAAACTATCCCTAACTATTTTTTGCCTGAGTACAGATAGCCTACATAGCAAATAGTCCCAATTGGAATCTTGGCTGCTCCCACATAACCCAAAGATAATGACCATAACTCGGTCCTGGTTAAAAGATGACTCCTGTATACCTCTGCAGATAACCAATACAATCCATGCTGTCAGTGATAACCACCCTTGGCTCAAGCAAGGATGTGGAGTATTGACTTTAAAATAATGACACAAACCTCTTTCCAATAATTACCAATTCCAGTGCCACAAAATCCCCAGATCCTAAGTAGCTGCTCACACATATTCAGCTAGTAGACCACACAAACCTTTCATTGAGAATGTTTACAGACTCATGGAGCTATGTCTACCCTAACATTTATCTTAGGAAAAATCATAACCATTTCCTAACACAACAGATTAATAATAATAGTAAAATAAATATAAGATGGAATTGTCACCTTAAATCTAGAAAAAGGATTTTGCCTAAATGCAATCTGGAACAAAAGGTGCAGAAAGGAATGATGCACAATCCAAAAACACACATTTATTGTATTACATGCTGTAATATGAACATACCTGAAAGACTGCAGACTCTTCAACTAATGACAAATCCATAAGCTTTCATAATTCTGTTCTAAGTGCTTGAACTTTAAAAGCTAAGAATCTATTCCCCTTCACATCCATACATATAAATTCCAAATATAATTGAAGCATCAGCAGACATCTTCCTAGCAGACCATAATGTTCGATGGAATAGACTTCTCCACCGTTCTCACATTTTTTAAAAAGAAAACCTCTTGGTACTTATTCTGGAAAACATTAGTCCTCTTACAACTAGAAGGGAAGGTAAGCAGGTAAGAGATTTCCATGACTAACAGCTGACCTTAACAGTCAAATAAAAATTGGAATAAGCACAGAAGGAATGGAAAGGAGTCTAAAACAGAGATAAATGTAACATTCGGAAAAGAAATATCAGAAAAGAAATCGACTCTTCAAAGTAAATTACCTTAAAAACGTATAGAGCCTATACCTGGAATAATCAAAACATTCTGGGAAACTAGTACTTCAAAATTAAATCCTCACACACACACACACACACACACACACACAAAAAAAACAATCATCCTCACAGAAATGATAAATGTTATTAAAAATCAAACTACTAATCAATCCAAGCCATCATCCAAATTATTTCTAAAATGCATCACCACCACCGCCCAAATATACCAGTTCATAATTTTGTTGCTTGTTATCCTTTTTACTTTACAGCAATCACAAAAACATGTCAAAATCCCCTTGGAAGAAGTTAGCCTTAAGTACCATCCAGACATCCAAGGTAGAAATGACATGCTTTGTATATTTTTAACATGCATTTTAACCAATCTCTTGCTACCAACTTTGTACTTATAAAATATAACCAAGCAATTATACAACCTCTGCCAAAATATCCCTGCTCAAAAGCAGAAACCATCCTAAAGTAAATAAAACTACTAGTAAAAAATCTTTAATTTTTAAAAACTCATCCATAAACAAATCTTACACCTGCAAAAAATACCAGATAAACAACTTGGTTTCTGCCACAAACATGCTATTATAATTTATTAGTCTGCTGACAAGGAAAATACTAACAGTAATTGAAAAATATCTTAAGCTATTTTTTTGAATTAAATGCAATTTGAAATTGGCACCTGTCAATATATTGCTTCAAAATTTTATTCTGTGGTTTTACTAAGAAAATACATTTGTAGTTTCAAACAAGACATTTACAATGATGTCACATAATATACAGTCACATACCTGTATGACTAACACAGGCGTCTTGTATGGATCAGTAAGTAGTCCCTCATGGTTTTCTGTACTCACAAATTATTTACATCTAAACTTAACCATATAAATTATATATGCAGATGACAGAGGTCTAACTAAAGTAAGGAAGATCTTCACTCCACTAATTACAGTATTACAATAAGATTTAATTGTATTATGGAACTGGGATGCATACCAACAAACTGTCCTAAGACAAAAATCAACTGTTTTGCTATTCACTACCCCCAAAGACTTGTGCAAATGTAGCCTTTGAACTTAAAAAGATCCTCATGGGTTAAAGCTTCCACTAGTTTGCACTCATTAGTATCTAGGACTCATACTGGACCAAAATCTAATCTCTCCCCCTCATGTTGAAACCCAGTTGCAAAAATTTCTAATGCAGTTAAGGTTGCTTTTGGAAACTCCCATTTACTTGACAGAGAAGCTGTTGCAATAAATGTATTCCTTCCTAGATTAGAATATACCATACCATGCATTGCCGTACAATAACCACAAGGTTCTACAATATTACAAAATAACTGAAAATAAAACATAGCTCTCAACCTTCCATCTCCAAAATGAGGAACACTAGCCCTCATAATGTGGAACACGTACTAATGGCTTACTAACAACTTCAACTGGGAAGGTCATAGGATGGTTAAAATATGCTGGTTTTACTTATAAAGAAGATCTTTTAATGAAATAACATGATTCATTCCTATTTACCATGGATTTCACTTAAAAAAATTCCTAACACTGAATGTGTGACAGAGTCTTTCAATGTGGAACTTTGAGGAACATGAACTTTTTAAGACCCCAAATGAGGTACGTTCCTCGTAATGAGGTACACTTGAGAGGTATGAAATAAAATAATAGGATTTGTCCCCCTTAGCCTTCCAGATGAACATCAGTGCATTACAGTCAAATCAAACTGTCTGTCAATTATTCTTCTTGTTAAATACCTAAAACCCCACAAGCATATACATGATACTTATGTCGACCACTAAGGAATAAACTTCAAATCAGGTTGTTGGCTTAGAGTTTAAGAGCTTGAGAAGGAAAAATGCTAAATAGACTACCATTTACCCTTCCTATAACAGAAAAGTCATTCACAGAACTTGCCCCAGTAACTTGAAATAATATTTCAGAAAAAAACTAAGTCATGCAGCCTAATTAAAATTCAGAAAACGTGTTAAGAATTTTCTCAGGCGAAAATAACCAAATGTTCTGAGATTTTAGGAAACGTCTTTTTCCTGCAATAATTGCACAAAACACATATTTTCCATTTGAAACACCTTATTGCTATACAAAACAGAAACAGCCTGAGTTTTATAAAAGTGAACTTTTATTTGGCATAAAAGTAAAGTCAAGTCCTATGCATTGGTAGCGGGTATGGTTTGTGCTGGAAAAGCTCACATTTCTGTAATAATATCCCACTTTGGGCACTTGAAAAGGTAGCAACCTTAACTGTGCTGTGCTCATGCCTGACAAATATTCTCACAATGGATATAGATGGCTTTCCTCCTCATACCAAATAAAATAAACTAATTCTAGAATCAGGAAAACAGTACATCTATAACACGAATCACTAAGATATAATTTCGTTTATGCACTCCTCATGGTTAAGGCTTAATATTCCACAGCTGCAAAGTAAGACACATTATTATAGTTCTGCCTTTACATTTAACTGGTGACAGTATATATTTTATTGTTATATATCAGTGTGACCTGTTTACACTTTTGTGTAGTTTGCTTATCATTTTAACTGTACAGCCATAGCACTAGGTGATGTTATTCCAGCTATACTAGCCTTTTTGGAGCTTACAATGGAAACAATACTTTAACACTCACAAACAGTAGTGAAAGTGAACAGGAGAACATATGAATGAACGCCTGTACTTATTTTCACTAATTTTTGCAGAAAAATCTTATGTCAAGCTCATAACATTTTTGAAGCTTTATCAGATGTATCCAACACAAAATTATAACTTGTATTTGTAGTATCTCCATGTAAAAACATAATCTTCCCCAAGAAACATGCATGTCTTGATTCAATAATTCTTCACAGTAAAACGTTTTGCCAAGCACCTTCCATATTTTTTCATTAGCTAACAGACACAGACTGCAGTTCCCTTAACAAGCTAGGGGTGTCCAGCTTTTTGGTTCAGCAGCCACATATCAGACCTGGAAAAATTACTTGACATATCTGCTTTGTAAGCATACCTCTCAACCTCACAGAGCAAGAAATCAGAACAGGCCTAAAATAGGGACAATTTTTAAATATTGCTCTTACAAACGTAGAAAGTTGCTGGAATAATAGGATTTGTGTTAACATGCATTTTCTAAAGGACATGACATCTGAAACTTACTATTTAGTGACTTCATTCCTCCATGGTTTGCCAGAAAAACACAACTTTTATACAGAACAGACCAAAAATAAGAGGCAAAAATCTGGACATTCTGGGAAGATCTGGACAGTTGAGACCTATGTCTATAAGGATACCTGCTGATATTATGAGGACTGAAACTGTGATCTTCTAAATACTGAAACTGAAATGTCTGCCAGTTAGTGTAAAGGCTTATGGGTATGAACTGTTAATGAGATGCATTATGTAGACAAAAATTCAGGATTTGATTCTTTCAACTTCCATTCGCATGCTTGACTCTGAGCAAGTCATTCAACCAAAGAGTACTCTCAGGTTGCCTCTAAAAGGGACACACCATTCCAGTGAACTCACTCTGTTAGTAAATGTATAAAATAGAAAAAAACTGAATCTTGTTAAAATATATACTGAGTTTTAAGACTGTGCTGTCTCAGAGTTTTTTCCATACCCCAAATTCAGCAATCTCAGAGTTAATACAGACATGGGTAGAGGACTTAGTCCCAATCACTAAGGATGCAAGTGTGAAGTGCTTCCTCTGCAAAAGTGCCTTTTCTTAAAGTTTCTAAAACAGTGATAGATGTTGAAACTTAACTTTACAGACTCACAGTTTCTGGAGTCACTATTTGACTCACAGTAGCAACAAGGAACTTTTTTGTATGCCTAGTCAGAAAGAACAGATAGCTAAATACTTTGATGGTGTACCTCTGAAATTTGACTGTAATCATGCAAATACAATAATAGCCACAGTGGTGTAATTCAACCTGAAGTTCTCATTCATTTTTACTGCAGCTTCTCTAACAATTCATAGCAATGACCATTTTACAGTGATAATGTTAACCACCTCTGCTTTCAAATTCACAGTTTATCTACCCCACAAGACCTCACAAAATTGTCACAATTTCTCTTTACACCTCTAAAACTTGCTTGTGATGACCATGAAATAAACTACAGCTACTATAATGTATTTCAGCTTGCTGCCCTCTGACACATACTGCAGCCACATCGTCATATTAATAATTGGATTAACAGTGATAATGCTTCTGCCTTTGTGTTGACATTTACAAATGTCCTATCTTACTTGTTGTTGTTGCAACAACAACCTATCTTACTATTACCCCAAAAATGTACCCTCACTTTACATACATCTCCGATGTTTTATTGTGATTACTGTGCAATAAATTACAGTCAAAGAAATATATTTCAGGTTGCTGCTCTCAGACATTCACTGCAGCCCCCTGCAAAGCTATATTCATGATCATTTCAACACTGATAATTAACTGTTTTAGTTTTAATACACAAAGCCTATGCACCCCACTTCCATTCATCAATAGTCACACTTTGTGTGACAATGAACATGAACGAAATCAGTCAAAATAATATATTTCATTTAGCTACTCTCAGAAACCTACCTTGCAAAAACTCTGACAATCCAGTTTGATTTTCTTTTCAAGAGATACTCAACTGATTTTGTTTTCACAAATATAGCCTACATACCCCACTTCCAGCTCTGCAAAAATAGCCACACTACCTGTGTGCACTTCTGATGGTTGTGTTGTGCTATTGACTTGTGGGCATTCACTCACTATCCTCTCAATCATTTGTTTTACCATTGTCAATAACAGTGTCAGTTGTTGCCCCTTGTCTTCAACCCTGTTTCAGATCTAGATAATGTTAATTCTTTGAGGCACCATGCCCATAAATGAATATATTAAGAAGTGGGGACAAGTAGTTGTCTTAGTAACAAGATGCATATGAATCTCTATGCTGCTCTGTACATCTTCCATTTATTTTACTCCTTCGCAGACAGGCAGTCTCTGCAAATCTAGCTCTTATCTGATCGATATGCCTCTCTAGAGGTAAGTCATCATCATCATTGAGTACTGTATTTGGATCCCTGTCAGTTTATCAAGTTTTCAGAAACTTGAAACTCACACGGTTGAGACAATATGATTGAGATTTTGAAAACTCAAGGCTTTTGAATGGAGATTGCAATGCAGCGAGGATCAGGAAATGTACCCTTTTCTTCACTGTAGTGCAATCTTGGAGTTGGTATATATAATTTGCAGGGGATGTGGTAGGATGCAGATGGGCCTGACCCACTGCATAAACATAAAAAAGTAGATTTTTGTGTTTTTTTTTTTGATGTTCGACTTTTCAGAAACTCGATCATATGGTCTCGTATGTATAAATTTCAAGTTTCTGAAAACTCGATCATCTGACATAGATCCCTGTATACACAGTTCAGCAATATCATTCAATTACTTTAGAAATCATTTTATGTTCTTAACAGCAATTTGATACATAAACTTTATTTAAAGTTGTAAAACTTCCCAAAATGCTGTTTTTATCAGAATGATTCTAAGTCCATTGACTCCTTCAAACATTTAATTCCAAATGTGATAGCTGAAAGGCAGCCTTCAACACATTTTATTGAAGGACACAGGGGACTTGTGCCTTACCACAGCATTAAACATGTGCAAGGCAGAACTAAGTTTTGACTGGATGCTAGCCCATCACAGGAGGGACAGAGATACACACACACACACACACACACACACACACACACACACACACACACACACACACACACACACACACACACACACACACACACACACACACACACACACACACACACTCTTAGAGACCAACTTTTGTGGTTGAATTTCACCTAAAGGCATGCCTTTAGTTTTGGGATTTGCGAGGAAACTACAGCACCCTGGGAGAATATGCAGACACAAAGTCCATTATATGACACATTTCTGGAATATGCTGTATAGTAGAACTTCTGCAGAGAACATTAACATAGCAGTTCATTGGTCAACAGATTAATTTTGCCAAAACCGAATAATTCACTCAAAATCCTACAGGTGTTTGGGAGATGCTGCATTTAAGACTCACAGTAGGACATAGGCAAAATAATTTAAAATATGTCCTGCTCCTGACTTAAAACTGCAGTTACTGAAAGATACTACAGTGAGAGGTTGACCAGAACAAATATTAGCAACCAGAAAAGAAGTTCAGTCTTGGTTTCTCTTCAGGAAAGAAATAAATTATGCCCAAGCCTTAATGCTTAAAACAGACAAAATTACTGTACCTAATCCATTGACAGAGCAGAAGGTTAAGAGGCTGCTTAGACTGCAGCTTGAAACAGTGAAGTAGAATGAAAGAGCACAAGATATAGGGTGGTATTCATAGTCTGGAACTTCATAGCTACATAGCAGTTATACGCGAAGAGCACCTCTGTGTATACATATGCATCCCTCTCTCATGAAAAAAAAACAAAATTTAAGTCCTCTGTCTTGACAATACAATCACTGAAGTCACATCTCATAGCAAATTATTAGGGATGATAGCGAATGATAATATTAAAATTTGACTTGCACATACAAAATTGCATAAGAAAAACTCATCAAAAACTAGGGATGCTTATAGAGCAAAAAACTTTCTCACCAACCTAACTAAAACTGCACTTGCCACTACTTTTTCTCCTCCCCACACTTTTTTATGGATCTCCCATCCTTAGTAGACTTAAGGTATCACAAATATCAAAACCTGAATAATGTTACAAAGTTGCTAAACTTGCGGCAAATATCCCTTTCAGAATTCACAACTGTATAGCACTAAAAAGCCTAAATTGGTTAGAACTACCCCATCAACTAACATATACACACCTTCTTACCACCTATAAAATTATCAAGAATCCATCTGCTTGGCCAGGACTAAACAGCATTCTACACAACTATGTTTCCCATCTGTCATTACAATACAATGACCAAAAACTCCTGCCTGTTCACAAACCTATCAAATCTGTTGGACATTGTCAGTATTCATATCATGTTGCTAAGGTCTGGAACTCCTTACCTGTGTCCATCGGGTCAGTACCATCCCGCCCATCATTCAAAACCATTCTGAAAAACTTCCTAGCCAAAAGTTGGCTCTGTGCACAACCCCAAGATAAATGATATCCCTAAATGTGAACAAATACGTATTCATACTTCACACCTACCTACTCTCCCTTCTTCACTCACTTCCTTACTTCTATTGATTAATCTCCCTTAATGGCTTTCTCTCTCTGTAAATATACCATAAACCTGCTCTTCTCAAACTTCATATTACAATTCCTGTTATTATTATAATAACTTAATTTTAATTTCTCTATAAACTGGCTAACATTTCACTAAAACTTAAATCATTGTTATATAACTTGCATGTATTCTTAATCAATGTTTTCATATTATTAGAACAAACAACACCCAAATGAGGCAAATAAACATAAACCAAAAACAACCCTGTGGATGGCAGAAGGTGGCAAGTAAAAATGTTCAACACTTCAAGGATACACAACAAGCTTTTAATGAAAAGAAACATGTAAGCACTTTCACAGCACCAAAGCTGCTTCAGACAATTCAACAAGTTCTCAACTGCACTTATATACATTCCATCAACCTATCACGGTATGTTTCATCAGCAATCACTTAATTGAATAATAAATATAAATTATCCACAATACATAAAAATATAAGAAAATAAAAATAGAATAATTAAATAATCCGTCCATTAATATATAATTCATAGCATATATCTGCACCATGTATAAGACTATATAAAAATATATAACGAAGTATGTAAACACGTGTGTTAATAAAAACAATAAAAAAAATTTTGCAAAACACATAAGCAGTTCAAACAGACTACTTCAAATTTCTCTATCTCAATAGGGGTCTGTGGGGAACCGTATATATATATATATATATATATATATATATATATATATATATATATATATATATATATATATATATATATATATATATATGGGTCTACTTCACTTGACCTAAAACTCATTTAACTGACTCCCATTTGACCGACACCCAAATGACCTACATTTCAAATGACTGACAACTCATTTGACTGACTCCCATTTCACCAACAGCTTACAATGCTGAATTTCAACATACTAAATCTTAAACCATAGACAAGCACACTTAGAACACCAATAACTTACTCTTTCCAGAATTTACAAACTACTTACTTATCTTCTTAACAGAAACTGGACAATGTACAACCAAACTAGGTGGGGAGATATGCCCCCCCCCCCCACACCTCCATTAATTATATATACTAATTCCACGATCACACTACAGTGGGGAAAAGGGCATAAACCTTTAACTTGCCTTACAGTACTCTACACACTGCCACTACTGCTGGGAATGCACAAAACATTTGCACAGTTACTTTAGATACTTCCCATAAAAATGTAGAGAGACAAACCCACATTTAGAAACCCTACAACACTACTTTCTACATGACTATCGGTATTGTGACAGTCAGCACTGCAAGTTACAGTAATACTTTTTATCACAAGCAGGTCACAGGTGAAGGGAAACCCACAACAGTATATCTTAAATGTCAGTGAAATGAGAGTCAGTCAAATGAGTTGTCAGTTATTTGAAATTTAGGTCATCTGGGTGTCAGTCAAAACGGAGTCAGTCAAATGAGTTTTAGGTCAAGTGAAGTAGACCCATATATATATATATATATATATATATATATATATATATATATATATGTGTGTGTGTGTGTGTGTGTGTGTGTGAAATTAGTTAAAAACAATGCTGTTTATCACTTTATTCATGCCTATCAGCAGCTTCAACTATCCTAGGTGTTCTCCTACCTTGCTGATGCCTGTTGTAATTTATTTCCTCATTGGCTAGAAAGAGAAGGCATCAGACAATTTACCCATAGTTCCCCTCCTTTTTCCTTAATATTACTGATATCACAAGTACTAATATGCAAACCATTGCATTAATTGCTGTACTTGCTTACTATGCTTTTGTTTAAATATTTATTACTATCTGAATTCTCATACCTTGCCAGTTTTCCCTTTATTGCAAGTTATAAACAAATAGCCAAACTTTTACAAATGCGAACAGCTTGTCTTTTTGGTGGAATAGTGTTTTAAAATGGAATGCTTTCTTTCTCAGATTCCGAATTGCCAAAACACAAACCAGGAAAACCACAGGAAGGCTGAACACACCCAAGAAAGAACAATCCTGCTGCAGTAAAACGATGTGGAAACATGTGGAGACTGCTAGACAGAATACTTGTACTACCAGACTCTACAAGTCTCCACAGTGTTTTACTGCAGCAGGATTGTTCTTTCTACAGTCTGAATTGTGTCCAGGCAGAAGGTGTACACACAGAAAAATGTAGCAGTTAAAGGAATTTTTAAGATCCTTACTTGCACTATCTGCAGCTGTTTTTTTTTTGCCTAATAATTTGAAACATAAAAGGGGGTGGTTTAAATGTAAACAGAAGTAATACAACTAGTTAGTTCTCACTAAAATATGAGCTGGTCATTCACTTAATATTGCAATCCTCACCCGCTCCCCCAACCTCCACCCTGATTAGCATGTGGTACCTGACTGAGCTCAGATATCTTGTACATTCAGTTCGCATTGTACAAGAAATGACTGCCTTATACAATTACTATACTAATAAATATTTTTCTGGCTTACACAAACAAGATTGTCTGCATGTTCAGGGCTGGGCATCACAGGTTTAGAACCACTCCCTCTTTGGTGTGACACCAGCTTAACCAAACCCAGTAGGGGCATTAGACCAGGTACTAGTACTATGACAAGTTTGGTTTAACTGAAAATGTCTTGTCATATATATGTCTAAGGAATACATTCACATTTCATTTATATTGCAGATAAAAAAAACAGTATGCAATTCTCATTTTTTTTATATTAATTACAATTGCTTCTACTGTTGTGCAGTGCTTTAGCTAGCAATTTTGGAGTATTACACCTGAATGTCATTTGGTTTGTGCAGTAGAGCAGCATAGGTTCATAGGTACCAGGCTATCAGCCCTAGGGCCTATACAAACCTAACCATAACAATTCCCTAGCTATTTCTTCCCACAATATTTACTTCCCTAGACCCCTGTCTAGCAGGGCGACTGATGTGATCCCCGGGATAAATTTCCTATCTCCCATCCAATTATCAAGGTTTCTTTTGAAGAGGGCCAAAGAGGCACAGTGCTTGACATGTATGGGCAGCCTATTCTGGAGTCTGGGAGTCTCGGGGTCAGGAACCTATCCCTCTAGCATGTTTTGTTCATTGTGATGACAAGGTTTAGATCCCTGGAGCATCCGGCTCTGAGGGATTGGGATTTCTTTAAGTGTAGCATGTCCAACAGTTCTGGGTTTGACATGGCCTTGTATGTTAAGCAGAGATCACCTCTGAGTAGACAATATGCGACAGAGTATAGCTGGAGTTTTTTTTAGATGGCCACCATAGGGCATCTGCTTTAGGCCTGTGATTCATTTAGTGAGGTATTTCTGTGGCCTTTGCAGTTATTGCAGATGTCTTGAGAGGTACACATCAAATGGGGCATTCTATTCTATAATGGGTCTAATAAGGGATGAGTGCAGTGGAACAATGACCCCCTTCTTTCTAGATGAAAAGCCCTTAGTGATGAAGTGTGCTACATAGAAGGATTTCCTGACTGTTGTGGTGATGTGGTTATCGAAGGTGAGACCACTGTCCACCTGTGTCCCTAAGTCTCTTATCACACTTTCGGTGTTTAGTGTACTACCACCTATGTGGTAATTCATGGGTACATGTTTTTTCCCAAATGGGATAACTATACATTTCTTGGCATTGAGCTTGAGCCCATGGCTCTGGTACCAAGCATCTGTTTCTGTAAGGCCCTTTTGTAGAATATCCACATCATTTGGGGTTTCAGTAATGGCTCCCAGTTTGCTGTCATCTATGAACTTTGTTAGCCAGAGTCCCTTAATGTTGGCCTGTACATCAGAGAAGTAGATGCCAAACAAGGGTGGTCCCAGGACTGAACCCTGAGGTACTCCACTTGTCACTTGTCTGGAGGTAGATTTGGAGTCAGCTACTTTTACAGTGGGGGTTCTGTCAGTAAGCCAGTTGGCAACCCATCGAGTGATGTAGGGATTAATGCCCAGCTTAGTAAGTTTATCTATGATTCCAGAATGGGGGATGGGGTCAAAGGCCTTGGCGAGGTCCAGATAGGCTGTGCGGACCTCCTTACCCTCGTCCACAGCTCTGGACACTGATTTGAAGAAGTCAATCAGGTTCAGGAGACAAGATTGGCCCTTCACAAAACCAAACTGTGTGGGGTCCAGTGTTTGAAGGTTGCCAGTGTCTTTGTTTATAAGTTTCATGATAATACATTCCATGGCCTTGCAGATCAGGCTCGTCAGACTGATGGGGCAGTAGTTCCCAGGATCCAAGGTGGATCCCCCTTTGTGGAGTGGGATAACTGTAGCTGTGCGCTACTCAATGGGCATGAAGCCTGAGGTGAGGCTATGACTAAACATGACTCTTAGGTGAGGTGCCAGTTCATTTTGTAGTTCATGTAGTACACAGCCTGGGATGTTGTCTGGTCCCATGGATGCTGTATTCTTAGCTTTGGAGAGTGCGGTTTCTACCTGTGTGGTCGTGATTACCGGAATTTGGCAATCTTTTGGTATTGAGATGGGCCCTCTAGGGGATGAGAGGGGGGGTGAAATTTGACTAAATCCATCTGCCAGGATATTGGCAATATCCTTGGGATCAGTATATTTAATAGCTTTAATCTTTCGGTATTGAGATGGGTCCTTTAGGGGGTGAGAGGGGGGTGAAGTTGGCACTGAATTGATCTGCCAGGTTATTGCCAATATCCTTGGGATTAGTATATTTAATTCCATTCTGTTGCAGCTCAGAGCAGATCTGAGCATTACCATTTAGATTCTTGACATAGCTATAGAATGCCTTGTGGTTGTCCTTGGAATCTTTGGCAATTTTATTTTTTTGCATCATTTATTTATTTGGGGGAGTCTTTTTGCAGAAATAAATATTCCTGTGTGTGTGGGTATCAACTTTTAGGCTCACAGGCTCATAAGTACTAGGCTAGCCGATTCCCCTTCAAAGCTGAGAATACAATGTGCCTTGTGTCTATGTGGTAAACACCTTAACCATTATGCCAATCCCAAACTCAGATTAATTACTCAGACTCACCCAATAGGTGAATGGGAACAGAGGGAATCAAATACTGGACTACAAGAAACAGCTTATTAACAGTTTATAACCTTAATCTTCCAGTCTAACTACCTGTTGCATGTTGTAGGTTTTGAGATAAGGTAAGCCAGATAATGGTAAGATAAGGTATGCCAGATAATGGTAAGATAAAGTATGCCAGATAATGGTAAATGGGCAAGAATTATACTTCAAGGTTGTCCAAACTTTCATGCGTATGGCTACATTTTGGTTTCTCTAAATATATTCAGCTTTGAGCATATCTGAGGTTATCTGAGTATTCCCATGGCATACTGGGAACACCTGAGGACTGCTGCCGACTCCACCACATTCTGCACCATGTTCATGTGAGCCCGATGCCATGTTAGTGAACACAATGACTTGCTTGCATAAGTGGAAGTACACATTCACATATTAAACGGATTCACAAAGATAAATGTAAAAGGGCCAAATCTACGTAATAAACACAAAAAGGCACCTGAATTTATGTGAAATAATTTAACACTATTTATTTTATTTTATTTATTTATTTACACTACAATATTAACTTGTAATTACCGGAGTTGGGTAGCAAATGACTTTGGAAATTATGGACTTGTTAAAGTAACAAAAAATAATAGAACTATTTTAAATTAATATGAAATACTTCAAAGTCATACAAAATTAAGTATTTCACTTCATGAAATTTTTGTCTTATGGATATAATGGGAATATTACAAAGGATTTAGTGAATACTGGCAAGATGTCATTTGTAAAAGGAAAATCATTACTGTAGCAGTGGAAATGACTAGTAATGACTGAGAAAATAATTTACTTTGGTGTCATGTAGTGATTGTGCATACATGGTACAAATGCAGTGTTTTTATTGTGATTTACCAAAGTGGTGAGGATATTTTATTTATTTTATTTATTTTACATTTGTTGACCGGGCTAGTCTGGCTGGATAGCAAGTCCATTTTCAGCAGAGGCCCGAGGAGAAAAGCTCCACTATCTACTAGTACATTTCAAAATCAAAAAGAATTTTTTTTTACAGGAAAAATACATTATTAAAACATTTCAAGGGAGGTATAGAAACAGTAAAGTAACAAGTTTCCACTTTATAAAATAAGAAAGATATAATTATTCAAGTTCATCAAATGTACAGAGAAAGGTATAATACTTATAGTTTTAATAGAGGAAGGATCAGAAATGGAAGTTGGAGTGAGAGGTAGGGAGTAGAGGAGTAGAGAGTAATAATTTAGATAATTTAGTCAGGTGTGCTGCAGGAACAGAGCCAGTGGTTTTGGAAGTATAGTTTAATTTTCTGTTTGAAAAGAGGCAAAGATGAAGTCAGAGTTATGTCGGTAGGAAGAAGATTCCAGTTCCTACCTACAGTATTAGTGAAAAGACAGTCACCGCAAAGTTGTTTGACTTGATTGCTTTGGTCATTAGTTTATGAGCTGGGAGTTGAGATTGTTATAGGGGATTATCAGTTGGGAAAGTATTGGTGTGTGGTCAGGTTGATATAGTATATTATGAGCAATCGAGAGTTGAGGGATAAGCAAGTAGTTTTGGAATTCAAGCCAGCCTAGAAGTTTTAGGTTTAGACAGTGGTGGGTTCTGAAGGGATTACCAGTATTGTAGCAGGTTGTTAATTTAGTTAGATTGCTTTTTTTAAGATTGGTATAAATAGATGAAGCATATAGAAGTGAAGATAAGAGATGTGATTGGGCTATTTTAGTTCTAGTTGCTGGGGTGAGAAAAGCTTTAATTCTATATAGGGATCCTATTTTTCTGTTAACTAATTTGATGGTGTAGTTAATGTGTTGGTTAAAGGAGAGATTGTTGTCGATAGTTATACCTAGCAGTTTTGTAGTAGAGTCAGGTGAGATGATAGTGTTTGTGTTAGAGGAGATAGAGAAGTGTAAGGAGGTGAGGTGGGGGTGAAAAGGAGAAGTTTAGGTAGGAGGAATCGCTTAGAGAACCATGTTTACAGTATTAAATATGTTTTGGGTGAGTGAGATCAGTTCTATGGTGGAAGGAGCAGAACAGATAAGGGTTGAATCGTCTGCATATTGAATGCATGTTGCTTGTGGGATAGCAGAGTGGAGATCATTGATGAAGAGAGAGAAAAGAAGGGGACCAAGAATGGAGCCCTGAGGAACTCCGATGGAAATTGGCAAAAGAGAAGAGATATGGTTTTCCCATATGACTGCTTGCTGCCTGTTGCTAAGATACAGTAAGAACCATTTTATAGTTAGGTTGTAGAATGTTGATTAAGAGAGAGTGATTGACCATGTCGAATGCTTTTGAGAGATCAATGAAAAGAGCAGAAAGAGAAGATTATTATTTTGTTGATAGTATCTATAAAAGAAAGAAGGGCAGTGGTGGTGCTGTGATGAGGTCTAAAGCCATGCTGACATGGAGCTATTATGTTGTGAAGAGACAGATATTGTACTAGTTGCTGGTGAATGCATTTTTCCATAATTTTTGCTAGGGATTTTGAGTAGAGCAATAGGTCTATAGTTGGAGTAGTCAGTGGAGTTTCCTCCTTTATGTAGAGGAATAATGTGAGAGACTTTCCAGATTTCTGGGATGGATCCTTCTTGGATAGTTCTGTTTATGAGTATGGATATAGGGTATGCATTTTTCTTTTGCTTTTTTTGGAAAAGAGAGGGTAGCTTATCAGCTGAAGGAGTACAAGGTTTCAGTTTGTGAATGAGTTTATAGATGTAAGAAGTAGAAGTAGGTTTTAGAGAGAAGTTATAAGAAGAGCTAGCTGGTTTGTTTGGAGGTATTGGTTGTTGGCATTCATTTGTCTAGCTAGGGATTGAATAGTTTCTGAAAAGAGTTAAATGTATTAGCAGTCAGGAGAGGAGTGTCTGGGTTGGCATTTAGTGGGGAGGAGTTTTGGCAGTACCTGGGGAGAGGAGTCTGTTTACAGATAACCAAAATTGTTTGGAGTTGTTAAGGTGTGTTTGCTGAAGTTCACAGTAGTATTTTTTCTTGTCTGAGATAACAGCTTTTTTAGCTTGATTTCGTATTTCTGTGGCATCTCCATTTGGTCCAGACTTTATTTCTGGTAAGGATGAGTTTTTTAGTGTCTTTGGAGAGCCAAGGGGCAGTTTTTGACTTCATTCTAATGGATCTTTCTGGAGCATGTCTATCAAGAATGGCTAGGAAAGTAGTATTAAAGAATAAAACTGCATCATTAAGAGGAAGTGTTTTTAAGGAGTTCCAGTTACAGATGCTGAGATCAGCCTGAAAAAGGTTTATATTAAAATTCTTGGTAGAGCGAATTTGTTGGATATTAGGGTACTTACACAATCTGACTTTTTTCTTGAAATATAAGTTAGGAAGTGATCACTGATATCATCTGGCAAGGTACCTACGTTATATATTTTGTTATTATTGTTTGTGAGTATCCAATCTAATATGCTTTCTCTTTTAGTGTGCTTATTGATTCTGGTGGTAGAGGTGATAGTTTGGGAGAAACTGTGTAGATTAATATGAGAGGATGGATTTTCAGCATTAATATTACTCCAATCTATGTTAAAGTCACCTAGGATTATTGTTTCTTGTGGGTAGGTGGTAGAAACCCAACTAAGAAAGTCTTCTAATATTGGAATATTGTTACCTGGAGGTAGATATATATGATATAAAGGGCTTTTAGCATTTAGTTGGAGTTTAGTTATAATGGCTTCTATTTTGCTATCCTGGTTAGGACATGTTGGTAGAGTAGTAATGTTAAGTTGATTTTTAAAAAGGATTGCTACTCCACCACCCTTACGTTTTGCTTCGGTCTTGTCTAAGTATGTTATAATTATCTCAGAATCCTTGGTGCTTGATTTAAGCCAGGTTTCTGAGAGGCATAGAATGTCAAAAGAGTGGGTCTCTAGGAGGGCATGAAGGTGGGGTATTTTATTGTTTATACTTTGAATGTTAAGGTGCCCAATGAGGAGTTGATGTTTAAGATTTGAAGAGGATATTTGAGGGGTGAGGTCAGCTGGGCCTGGGTTGGGGTGAATGTCACCATCTAGTAAGGTGGGATTACATAGTTTGTCTATAATATTATTATTTGGTAAGGTTAGAAGTTTAGGTTTTTTATCTGAGGGTGGGATATATTTGAGGTGAGATATTCTGTGAAATCTGGGAAGAAGGTAATTAGGGGTGGATTTAGTATTGGAGTATGATGTGAAGGTGTATATGGTTGAGGTCTGTTTTTGTGTGGAAGTAGGCAGGATAGTAAGTGAGGTTTCAAAGAAGGTAAGATGGTAAGTGGAAAATAGGGTGGTTAAGAGTAGGACTGATAGAATACAGAAGATAGGAGAGTAGGGAGTCATAGTTTACAAAAGTAAGGAAAGAGGAGAGAGAAGATAGAAAGATAAGGGAGATAAGTTCAGTAGTAGGAAGTGAGCCTGTTAAGAAGGGAAGGGGGGAGCTGTAGTACATAAAAATATATCAGAGAGGGGTAAAGCTGGTGGAAAGAATACAAGGATGAAGGGGAGAAATAGTATGAGAGGTGTAAAGTTAAGGTAACAGGGAAGGAAGTAGAGAGGACCAGGAGGAAGAGGTAAATAGTAGGAGGGGTGTATAGAGGGGTGGGGTTAGACAAAGAAAGGGTAGGATAGGTTAGTAGGGTATAGGGGGTGTGTCTAGGGAGCTATAAGAGTAGGACCCCTGGGGGTGGGTGGGAATTGGGGGTAGGGAGGGAAGAAGAAGAGATGAGGAAGGAGACAATCAGAAAATGCAGGTAATTCAGAACAGACTAGGTGAAGGTCTAGTAGGAAAGGGTAGGGATAAGACTAGAGATTACCAGAAAGTTGAACAGTGTTTTAATAATAGAGAGGTAGTGTAAAGCTTACAGCAGGAGGACAGGAGGAATTGTAGAGGTAAAGAAGAGAAAAAGCTAGTTGCTGATAAGGATTCAAGGTAGATGAGAAGGCTGATAGATGGCAAAATAGGGTAGAGAGTACAGGTTGCTAAGAGAAAAAGGAGAGTGATAAGCTTTAAGGTCTAAAAAAGGGCTAGAAGGAGTCTGGAGGAGGATGGAAAATACGGGATATGGATAGTAAGGGGGCAATGTGAAAAGAAGGAAAGTAGGGTGAAGAGAGAGGCTGGGAGGGTACAAAACAAGGGGGAGGTCAGGAGCAAGAGGTAGCTGGCTGTAGAGGCTGAAACACTGGCAGCTTTAAGCTCTTTTAGGAGACTCAAAAGGGAGCCAAAAAAATCAATAATATAGGAGCCCAAACATACTCTTTATTCCTAGAAAGGACAGGGCAGGTTGATGCAGTCCACGTTAGTTTCACTGAAAGGACGGCCAAGGTCTTCAGACACAGGTTGGGAGTAGCTTAGGGCAGGAGTAGAGCTAGAGCCTAGAGCTTTTGGGAAAGAAGAAGGAAATGATACAGAGAATAAAAACAAAAAGAGAGACAGTATTAGCAAAATATTAAGTTAAAATAGCATAGCATTAACAAACAGGTAATGTAGTAGCATACCATCAACAAAAAGTGATCAACAGTTGCATTAAAGTACATACAATATACAGTCTAATACAAAGTTCTAGTTGAGACATTAGAAGCAGGTAGCAAATCTGTCTTATTTCATTTGTGTAAGAATCATTGTGCAGCCATAAAACATAAAAATTCTCTTCAGGAGGACAGAACTAGAGGGCAGCCTAAGTACTATATTAATCTTACAATACATACAGCAGGTAGGGAGCAACCTTAAGGGCCCCAGACTACAGTTAAAAGTAGGGTTGTATCCAGTAATTATTGCGAGTGGACTAAAAACCAGTAAAAATGTTGCTACATGGAGATTTCCAAGTGTCACTGAAGAATGAAAAATAACAGTATTATGAATACAAGACAGTGGTAGGGCTAGCGGAAGGATGAAGCTGTTAAAATGATTACTGTTGTGACTGTATTTATGATACTGCAGATATTACTGTAGCACAACTTTACCTGGCTGGACTGATATTTTGCATTTGTATACAGTTATGGGGTCTGTGTTACCTACCTTTTTTATGACAATAGTAGGCATGCTTTCATTGTTGTGTTCGACTGATGATTTCATCAAAAGTTTTTTCTGTTGATTGTGCTATATTTTTTCATGTGCAGTAATGATGCAGAGAAAGGACAACTTCACACATGAGGAAAACTGCACCCTCACTGCAGTCCTTACACTGAATGGACAAAAGCCTGTAAATCAAATTGTCCTGGACGTTAATGCAGTTGGTGGAAGAAACCACACGTTAACACAGTGCATCAAGATGGCAATGATATGGTATGCTGAAGCAGAATGCAATGCGATTCCCATATCAGTACTGGGAGGGCCTCCAGTAGTTATCCCTTTAACACCAGATGAGGAATTTCTCCTCCGTCTGTGAGGATGACTATGACACAGAATATGGCACTGGAATAATTTGAAGTAGTGTGGACATTAGCTATTACCAGTGTCTGCAGCAGCCGCATTCGTCTGCTCAGGAAGGTTGTTTTAAAAACAGTTACATATTTATATAGAGAACTGAATGCAGACATGGAGTGATTACATTAAATACATGACAATCACTATTAATAAGTGAACCTTCTACATTTACACAGAATGACGATGAAGACAATACGTATGGTTAAGTGTCCCCCAAACCTCCTTAATAAGCATACAGTAGTGTATGCTATTTCTTTATTAATAATGTGTTCAAATCTTTTTTACTGGGTCAGCAACAGAAAAACAGTTCCACTACATAGAGTATATCAGCAACAGAATGGCTGTTGAAAAAGATGATGAAAATATAATTATATTTTGAGGCAGCCTGAAGAATTGGTACGCAGTCCCAGAGTTTAATGGCAGGATCTTATATCCCACAACATGTTAGTAACTCTGCAGGAAGTGGTAGCACATTATAAAGTCAAAAATATGCTGATATTACACTAACACTTGTACAGGGAGAAAACCTATGCACTTCTACACTAGTGTTTGCAAACTCAAATGAAGATTTGCAGATTATGGTAGTCAGAGGTAACGGTGATCACCGTAACACATTTGCAAAGGGGAGCCATATGCAAGCATTTGTTACAGCTACCCTGGGAAACAAGTAAAGCATTGACTGCCCAGAAGCAAATGTGTTATAACATTCTTAGGGTTCAAATTATTGCCAGAGAGTCAGGTGGAAATGCTCAGAGTCCTCCAAGGCATGTGTAAGGATTCAAGAAAAAATGTAGCCAGCAGAAATGGTGAACATAAAACAATTTAATGAAGACAAAGATAGAGGGTGGCATGCCCTACTATCTGTAATATCCAAACCGGTTTCGGCTACAATAGCCTTCTTCAGTGGAAATGACACATAATCACATACATCAGTGTATATATAACAGCATAAAGGCAGTAAATTGGATAATTAGAATTGGTCATTAAGACCATGTGAAAATAAAGCCCCTAATTTGATGATCCATTTACATTCCTTAAAATTCAGTAGATTATGCCAACCCAGCGTGTCCCTGCATTTGCCTGCAATACACAATGACCATAAATTGGAAAGAGGCAGAATTGCATTTGACAACATGTTTATATAAAGCATTATTACTACGTTTATTCCTAATGTCACTAAGATGTTCCCCAATCCTAATACGGAAGGGTCTAGACGTCTTCCCAACATAAAATGATGAGCATGTACAGGTGGCTAAGTAAATGACCCACTCCGTGTTACAATTAGCCCAAAAATTTATATTAAAAATTTCAGAAGTATTATGACTACTGAATTCCCTAGTATGTTGAACCCTGTGGCAATAAGAGCAGTGACCACATGGTATACAACCCAAAACTGGGCCCCCTCTCAATGTATGTTGAACAGAAACAGAGGGGTTAAGACCCACCCTCTTATAATGGCTGAACAATGAACCCAATGTCCAACCCCTCCTGAAAGAAAAGGAACATTTGTCTCTCAGGAAAGGGTGTAATTTCTCTTCTGCCCTCAAAATATTCCAATGTTTATTGATGATATTCATGAATCCTCATGTGTTACATCCGTATGTAGTAACTAGATGAACTGGATCATTAGAAAGATCCTTATGTTTATCTTTATAGCGTAACAAATCATCCCTGTTCTGATTTGAAGCCCAGTGGCAGGCGGAGCTCACAGTACCTTGGGGGTAACCTATTATCTATTATCTATTATGATACGCAGCAAAGTGGTTATACTTTGGTATAGGTTTGGACTTTTATAACCACAGGGGCTAGCTATTGTATCATTATTAGATGTATATTTACATCAAGTGATTTTGGATTCTATAAATATTGAGTGGTTGTTTGAACGGTTGGATACGCAGCATTGTGATATTATTTGGTCATTTTGACGGATCACAGGGGCTGATTATTATATCTGTGGTCCTTATGGTTGTTAGATTTTGCTATATATTCTATGATTATGCCCATGTTTTCATTTGATATCCACCTTTATATCTTTTTATGATCTACTATATAACCAGATTTAGTGTTTATATATTTGAGATATTAAACAACAGTTGTTGTGTGGTGTGACTTACCCCTGTTTTGCTTTATAGGGTGTTTTTTGATAGATTTACATTTAATTTCACATTTTTTGCTGTTGACAATATTGTTGCTTCACCTATATTTTTGTGCAGGGACACATATATATTTTTTATATTTTTGGGTATTACCTGTTCTTTGGAATATGGCATTGACTTCTCTTGTTAAAGGTTTAGCATCTGATATGAATGATTTAACCATTTTTGGTTTGGGAACAACAGATATGGGTAATGATTCCTCGGGGTGTATCCAAGACCCAGATAAGCTATGTGAATCATTATTTGCTAAGTTGGGTAAAAGTATGAAAGGTCTTCGGACCAATGTTTGGCATTTATGCCTATTTAAGGCTTACCAATACAAAAAAAATCACACCATGTAGCCTCAGGGTCAAAGTTCAACCCCTCGTACATAATACTGATGAACAACTAACGGATGAATGGACTCAGATTCAACAATCAGCATCCTTGAATTTTGTGGATGCTTTGGCCAATTTTTATTAATGGGCGGTCAAACTAGGTATTCAAGAAGTAGAAACTATTTGCATGGAGGCCAATAAATTTGAATCTAGTGGTTCCTTTACTGTTTGTGTGAATCAGTTAACCACTGAGTTATTAAAGTTAGAACAGGTTTTAAAGGATAAAAAATTGAAGAAATTTCAAAGAGACATAGGTGATTATGAAAGAGATAAGCCATTTGATATTTCTAGAAATGTCACTTTTAGGCTTCCTAATAATAAACCTTTAGCCCCCAAGAGGAAAAGACCAAAATCAATCTTGAAAAGAAGCTCTGAATCATTGAGCTATACATCAGGGGATGATACGTCCTCTAATACTGAAGGGGAGGGAAATCATACCGACGCATCACCGGACCCCAAGAGGAGGAGTTTGTCACAACCTTTGGGTTCAGATACAGACGAGGGGGGAGGAAACATAAAAAATGTCAAAGGCTTGGAAGGCTTGTTAAAATTGATGATAGAACACTAGCAAAAAGCACCAATGTTCATAATATTTCATCTGTATATCTCAATGACTTACAAATTAAAGTGTTGAATAAAGGGCTTAATTTTGTTCCTGTTTTTTTTGTCCCGGAATATACTTTAGCACAAGATGTAGTCAATTTCTGTCGTCTTCTTAATCTGAAATTGTTTTTTTACAAATGATAATGTTTCAACAGTTCCAGGATTTAGATTTAAAAAATCAACTTTTGTTCCACCTATGTCACATTTGGTTTCCATTTTTCAAGCTTGTGTCCTGAAGGGTTTACATTGTAATCTTAAGGGTTTCCAGGTTTCTTATAATAATCTTTCTAAAGAAGAGGCACTATGTGTAGATGAGCTCAAGAACAATAAAGAAATTGTGATTGTACAAGAATTGTGATTGTACAAGAAGACAAGGGAGGGGTGGTAGTGATTCAGGATAAGGCTGAATATAATAAAGAAGCTATGAGACAATTGGGGGATAAAAAATATTATATGGCTATGCCATTGGACCCAACTAATCACTTCCAAACCAAAATTGACTCATTCCTGATACAGGCCCAGGAAGAGGGCATTATAACGGAGTCAGATAGAAACCAATTGAAGGTTTCATCTCTGTGTAAACAATATTTCTATCTTTTACCTAAAATACATAAGGATGCTAGATGCCCCCCTGGGAGACCGATTGTATCAGGATGTGGCTCAATTACTGAACCCTTGTCTGAGTACTTGACTCACTTCCTAAAACCTTTATTACCTCTTATAAGAGCTAGAATTCAGGACACTACTCAGTTTTTGGATATCATTTGTGATACACAATTGGAGCCTCATTGGTTGCTATGTACCTTGGATGTAACCTCTCTATATACTAATATCCACATTGGGCAGGTTTGCAGGCCCTGGATTATTGGTTGGGGAGATCTGGTTTATACCAGCCAGGATTTAATACTTTTTTGGTATGCCTGGCTGAATACGTTCTGACTAGTAACATATTCTATTTCCAGGACCATTGCTTTTGGCAGGTCAAGGGCACAGCAATGGGTGCTTCTTTTGCACCCATTTACGCTGACCTTTTTATGGCCTATATCGAGGCGGTTATGATTTATGATCCTAACCATAATATATATATGGATGAATTTGACATTTGGAGGTGATATCTGGATGATTGTTGGATGGTATGGAAGTTGGATGAAATTTATCTTCAGGAATTTGTTTGCTAACTCAATGATAATGTGTGTGGAATTGAGTTTAAAGTAAACTACCACAAATCGAGGATTGTTTTCCTTGATCTTCAGGTTAGCAGGAATCCTGATGATACTCTCTCGACACTGATGTATCGGAAATTTCCTGAATATAATTCACTTTTACATGCTACCAGCTTCCACCCCCAACATATCATCCAGAATATCCCCAAGTCACAATTCGTAAGAGCTAAAAGGATCTATTCAAATCAACAAACCTTCGAGAGTGCTCATAATGATTTAATATATAGGTTTCGGGAGAGGGGTTACCCCCAAGGTACTGTGAGCTCTGCCTGCCACTGGGCTTCAAATCAGAACAGAGATGATTTGTTACGCTATAAAGATAAACATAAGGATCTTTCTAATGATCCAGTTTGTCTAGTTACTACATACGGACGTAACACATGAGGATTCATGAATATCATCAATAAACATTGGAATATTTTGAGGGCAGAAGAGAAATTACACCCTTTCCTGAGGAACAACTGTTCCTTTTCTTTCAGGAGGGGTCAGACATTGGGTTCATTGTTCAGCCATTATAACAGGGTGGGTCTTAACCCCTCTGTTTCTGTTCAACATACATTGAGAAGGGGCCCAGTTTTGGGTTGTATACCATGTGGTCACTGCTCTTATTGCCACAGGGTTCAACATACTAGGGAGTTCAAGAGTCGTAATACTTCTGAAATTTTTAATATAAATTTTTGGGCTAATTGTAACATGGAGTGGGTCATTTACTTAGCCACCTGTACATGCTCATCATTTTATGTTGGGTAGACGTCTAGACCCTTCCGTATTAGGATTGGGGAACATCTTAGTGACATTAGGAATAAACGTAGTAATAATGCTTTATATAAACATGTTGTCAAACACAATTCTGCCTCTTTTCAATTTATGGTCATTGATTGTATTGCAGGCAAATGCAGGGACAAGCTGGGTTGGCATAATCTACTGAATTTTAAGGAACGTAAATGGATCATCAAATCAGGGACTTTATTTTCACCTGGTCTTAATGACCAATTCTAATTATCCAATTTACTGCCTTTATGCTGTTATATATACACTGATGTATGTGATTATGTGTCATTTCCACTGAAGAAGGCTATTGTAGCCGAAACTGGTTTGGATATTGCAGATAGTAGGGCATGCCACCCTCTATCTTCGTCTTCATTAAATTGTTTTATGTTTCACCATTTCTGCTGGCTACATTTTTTCTTGCTTCATTGAATTTTCAGCTGAGCAGTTGCCGTACGTGCACCATTATGCTGTTTCCTATGTGTAAGGATTTCCAGCACTTCATGGAAGTAGCACAGAGTAGAGATAATGCCATGATCACACTAATGTATGGTGCAGTAGCACAACAAACATCTGTGGCTACCTGTATTTATACACTAGTTTGGACTTCCCAAATTCAAGTAGGAATCAGTTTTGTAACTGATAAAAGACAGGGTATTGTCAGGAAAAAAAATGGGGGCAGATCACATGACACTACAACTGATTTTCAAGAAAGCACAACAGATTTCATGCAGCCATGTCAGCATTCATCTACACCAAGCAGAACCTCTCATTTGAGGCCCAGGTCCACACAGCACTGTCAGATCAGAGTCTGTAGGATCACCTACATCTAACAGGTCACTATATTAGACCAACTCAACATCAAGTTCTCATGACAGCCCCCCTTTAAAACCACTTGCACTATCACAGGAGATTTGTATGACACATTTGACCTTAAGATTTCATTCTTGTAATGGTACTGCTTAAAACATCACTGAACTGTGGAAAGAAAGATATATGTCATAACATAAGATTGCAGAGATTAACATCATTAATACTGTTTGCATTAACATTGCCACAGCTGGCATTTAGCTACAACTTAAAAGTAGCAATACACCCATTTTCAGGGAAAAACTAATCAGAAAATTACAGATTAAAATGATATCCTCCCTTGTAAACAAACACTGCTGCCGCTTCACCCTCACCACTTCTCAAATCATGACATTCTGTCTCTGAAGCCAAAAATGATTGTGTATGGCAAAATAATCTGATGAGCAGTACCTCAGAAAACATACTGCAGACTGAGAAAACATTGCATAATATTAAAAAATTATACATTTTCATTTAAATGACTAAATGAGCCCTTGATGACATTCAGTACATACATACTTAGGTAAACCACCTCACTAGAACATATTGTTCAAAACATTCAAAATGTGATTATTACCTATATGATGCCTTACAACATCACTGAACAGGAGTCAGTGAGCACTCAGGCATGACTTTTGCAAACAATATTAGTAACTGTTCCAAAATAAAAAAAAATATTTAAAGATGAGAAGGAATGTCAAATGAAGAGTGACAATAGACCATGCACCACATAACCACACAGCATAGCCCACAGATATCAATACATGCATCAATTGTGCTCTTTTTACAAGAATGGAAACACTAACCTGAACAACATGATCCACAGTTGTGGACTAGATGCAACCTCTTTACTTGTGCAGCAATATGCCATGAAAGAGCCTGCAACATGGAGCACCTTACTGCTGATAATGCTGGCTGGTCATCATTAATCATAGTGGGACTGGAACATGAAGCTGCACTGACAGCATGGGTCACTTTACCACCAGACCAGCACATGATCATGTTGTGCAGAATGCAACATGCAGTAAATATACTATGTACAATAGCTGGGTCATATTAAAGGACACCCTAAATACATCAAGTCACATAAAATGACTCTAAAAGAGGCTAAAGACCCTTTCGATAACAGCACAGGTCTGGAACAGGGCTGTATTTAACTTCTGCAGTTCCACTTGGATTTCTTACTGGTGTCAAGATTCATGGCTTCAGTGAATATCTAGCATCACATGAAAGACAAGAAAAAAAAAGGAGAGAAAGAGAGACAGAGAATGTGGGAAACAAAACAAGGAGAAAGTGATGTACTATTCAACAATATACTGTATTAAGAATAACTACTTAGATACAATTGAAAAAAGAAAAAAAAAACTATCCATTTATGAACAAGATGACCACTGGGAATCATATTATGCTGGAAGAGGTGGTAGAATGAGTTAATGTGGCAGATATGGGAATTGCATGCACTCCCAGGAACAGGGCAGAGACATTGGTGATGCACCCCCATCCATCATACACTATCTGGAAATTTATGGAATAGTAACCCTTCTTATTGCAGTACCTCTCACCCCCTAGACCAGAAATGGCCCCAGTTGCAACTTAGGTGTAATCTATTGCACCAAATACCTCAGGGAAATGTGCCACCCCATAAAAGGCACGCATAGTCCTAGCTCAGTCCTGAGCTGACACCAGGAAATAGATGTACTGATCCATATATTCCAAGAGTACATTCAAGAACTGCTGCAGTATCCTCAAAACAGAAATCTGTGAGCTATCCAATGTGTCTCCAGTCAGTCTCTGGGAGGTCCCAGTGACAAGTATAGTGAGAGCTATACAATCATTAGTATGCACAGGAATAGTAAGTCCACACATTCCTCCAGTACCCCTATGAGGGTCATACGTACTCACTAAGACTCTTATAAAATCCCTGTCCACTGTAAACTTATCTAATATCTCCTGATTGTCAAAATTGTAATATGTTATTTTGTGCTTATATCTCCCCCTTCTTGGCAGGCTAGTGCTGTTGAGTAATAAGTAAAATAAAACTCGCTGGATGCACACGGCACGTAACTCTTTATTTAGAAAAAATGTGAGCACTTTTGCAGAGTCCTCTCTGCTTCATTAGACAAATTATAGCAGTTAAAACTTCATTTAAATAGTGATGCATCATGCTGTCAACCAATCAATTCCATGTTAAAATCAATACACCAAATAATAATACTTAAGGTATAAAAATATACATATATAAATATATATAAAAACACATATAAAAAACACATAGAAGCTGTATAGAATGTGGGGTACATTTCTAAAATTTTCTAGTTACAATATTAAAAGCTATATAAAAAAGCATAAAAAAAATACTAAATAACTAGAGCATCAGTGCTTCAAGGCTCTGTTTCTAAGAAATGGTTTTAAAGAAACCTTGGAATTTAGGCCAGGTGGTCTGTCTGCTTGGAACTTAATAATCCATTCTTGTTCCAAAGCTTCAGTATTGTTAGTAATATTTCCACCTCTTTTATTTCTATGGACAATATGGAGAACCAGGAACTTAAAAGTGTGTGTGTGTTCCCTTCTTGCATCACATGCATTGCTAATGCATTGCTTTTTTTTTTAGTTTCTGATATCTCTCATATGTTCTAAAATTCTGTCCTTCAATAATCAATTCGTTTTACCTATATAATAGGCAGGACACTTTGTGCATAAACTAAAGTATACTATATGTGCAGTGTGACAGTCCGCATAGAAGTGCGTATCAATGGAGAAACCTCTGATAGGGTGTTTATACTGTCCACCACAAAAAATGAATGGGCACGCTGTGCATCTCCGGCAGGCAAACGTGCCCATCCTATCAGACTTTGCATACTTTGGCTCATCTGTTATTTTGTAGCATAATTGTCTTTTAAGGGAATTATTATTTTTAAAGGAGAAGGATGGTGTTTCTCCTATTATTCCATCGAGTTCTTTCACACTCAATAGGATATCCCAGTTGTTTCTATGTCACAAACTATATTAATGTTACTCGCAAAAGTCCGTGGTACTCGCAGCATATTATTCTCTACATTTCTTGTTGTGCCTCAAGTTATTATAGTATTCACATTTTCCATGGGAAAAACATTTGCATGTTTTCTTCTAGCATTATAATAAGGTTGGCATTTCCCTTCCCTTTCTTTCCATGCTAGATCAATCTGCCTCTCAATATCTTTCATTTTGTATCCCCTTTCACTAAATTCATGCTTAAGAAGAGTCAGTGCTTCACATAAAGTTTCTTCATCATTATGTAGCCGCATACAACAAACTATCTGTCCTTTCAAAACATTTGCTTTTGTAAAACCAGGATGCATACTACTGTTATGTAAAACATTATTTTTCCTGATAGGCTTCCTATACAATGAAGTAGAAATTAGTTCAGGGGTGTCTCTTTTAACTTTCACATCTAACAAGTCAATCTCTTTGTCAGAATACTTAAAGGTAAATTTTAAGAATTGAGTAATAGTGTTAATCTATTCCAAGAATTGTTTATTTATTTTTTTTATTTAACATTTGTTGACCGGGAAAGTCCGACTAGGTTCCACAGATCCTGTTTTCAGCGGAGGCCCGAGGAGAAATGCTCCATGTTTAAGATGAAACTCATCATCATGCCACAGCAAAAAAATATCATCCAGAAAGCGTTTATACCAAATAATAGATTTAGCAAAAACATTTCCTGTGAGGATGTTATCAGTTTCCCACTGCACCAGAGATAGGTTGGCGTAGCTATTTGCACAAGCTGTGCCCATAGCCATGCCAACTTTCTGTATGAAATAACCATCTACAAACATAAATATGTTGTTTTCTAGGACTATCTCCAATAATGCACAAATTAGTCTTATCTTATTGCCTTCGGTACCTCTCCTGACAAGTAATTTTCTAACATTTTCTATCCCCCATGTATGGGGTATCACTGTGAACAATGACTCTATATCAAGTGTCACTAGCCAACATGGGTCATCTAGCGCTTCAAGGTGTATACTTAAGTCATTTAAAAATTCCTTAGTATCTAATAAAACAGTTGTACATTCATTTAAAATAGGATGCAAGTTTTTTTCAATATAAATCGATAGTGGCTCAGTCGCCCATCCATGGCTAGATACTATAGGCCACATAGGTGGGTTCATTAAATCTTTATGGATTTTAGGCAAACCATAAATTATTGGCACTACTGGAAAATCTGTTTTAAAGTACTCAAAAAGTTGCTCAGAGATCATTCCTGTTATTAACAGATCAAACAATAGTACTTGTAGCCTGTCCATCAAAGATTTCACATAGGTATGAGAAATTTCACAGTAAAGAGTAGCATTATTTAGGTGTATTTGCATATTATCAACATAAACTTCTCTATCTAGAATAACAATCCCTCCGCCTTTGTCATCAGGATGAATTTCAATACTGTTCAAGTGTTTAAGGTCTGTAAGTGCTTGCTGTTCAGAGCTAGACAAATTGTGAAAGACATTAATACTTCCTTCAGTTAATTTATTCCTCAGTTGCTTTTCACAGATGTCAACAAACAAGTCAATACCAGAGTTACAGGAAGGTATAAAAGCACTAGGTTTGTTGAAAACATTAAGTGCAGAAGTTTCATTGCAAAATAAAGTCTTAAGGTTTAATGTCCTGCCAAAAAGTTTAAGTTCTTTTATTGTATTAACTAAACCTACTTTTTTTGCTGGGACAAAACTCAGTCCTTTATTTAAAAGAGATAGCTGTGAGTCATTTAAAGGAAAAGAAGAAATATTAAAAACTAAACTTGCTTTGTTCTTTTCCAAGTTCTGTTTTGGTTGTCCACACTGTGTGTTCTCCTTGTCTTGCCAAAGAAGCGATTGCGAGACCTCCATTGTATCGGTAGCGGTTTCTCTAATAAAAAAGCTTCATTTAAACCATTTGAGCTGCTCCCTTCAGCTGTAGTTGTTTTTGCTTTATTTATGTGAGCAGGGCGTAGTAATTAAGTATTTTTAGGTTTGACTACTGGTAATATTGTATCAGCCAGAGATGCAGAGTTAGCAATTGTTGGAGATAAACTAGCAGGTTGCACTTTGTCACAGTTGGAATTAGTAGCTTGTGCATCAGGAGTGCTTTGCATACTTGTTACCTGCTGTTCTTTGTTTATAGGGCTACGCCCACTTCCTAATTGTAGCCTTTGAGTTTCCTGTGAGTTCCTTTCACAATTCCAAAAGAAGACATTGCCCATTTTAAAATCATGCAAGTCTCTTTGGATTTTACTTGTCTTTGCAGTAGATAAGCTTTTTTCATACTGATTAATTTGTTCATGTAGTTGGTCAATTTTATCAGCTATGACTTCACCAGGGAATGTATCAAAGATATTATTATGTAAGGTGTACACTTCTCTTAGTAACTCATTTTCTTCAGGTTTAAGAAAATCAACTAAGAGTTGTATGTATTTGACACTACATTCTAAATTCAAATTTTGCTAGCATTTTAAGAGGTCTGGATATGTCTGCCCATAACTGGGCATAGTTAGTACTCTTAGACATCTAGGTGCAATTTTCAATTGCAGGCATGCCTCTAGGTGACAGCATTGCCATTGTAAATGCTATTTGTATAATTTATTCTCAAGTGTCCTGAAACTTTGTAGAAAATGCTCATATTGCCTAGTGTCAAACTGTGTACAAACCTCAGTTTGTTGTAGTATATCCTGCATATCCTGCATTAATAATGGATTGCCATGGGTGTTTAGTATCGAATCAAGTCGTTCATTCATCCTTGTTTGGCATATTTTGAAGTCCATCGACCCCACATTCGTGGCTGTCCCAGCATAAGTTGTAGTATCATCAACACCTGCCATGTCCAGGTAGAGGTAAAAAGCTTTTAATGACTTATGTATACACCTTGAAGTACTAGATGACTCATGTTGGCTAGTGACACTTGATATAGAGTCATTGTTCACAGTGATCCCCTATACATGGGGGATAAAAAATGTTATATAATTACTTGTCAGGAGAGGTACTGAAGGCAATAAGATAAGACTAATTTGTGCATTATTGGAGACAGTCCTAGAAAACAACATATTTATGTTTGGAGATAGTTATTTCATACAGAAAGTTGGCGTGGCTATAGGCACAGCTTGTGCAAATAGTTACGCCAACCTGTCTCTGGTGCAGTGGGAAACTGATAACATCCTCACAGGAAATGTTTTTGCTAAATCTATTATTTGGTATAAACGCTTTGTGGATGATATTTTTTTGCTGTGGCATGATGATGAGTTTCATCTTAAACAATTCTTGGAGTATATTAACACTATTACTCAATTCTTAAAATTTACCTTTAAGTATTCTGACAAAGAGATTGACTTCTTAGATGTGAAAGTTAAGAGAGACACCCCTGAACTAATTTCTACTTCATTGTATAGGAAGCCTATCAGGAAAAATAATGTTTTACATAACAGTAGTATGCATCCTGGTTTTACAAAAGCAAATGTTTTGAAAGGACATATAGTTTGTTGTATGCGGCTACACAACGATGATGCAACTTTAAGTGAAGCACTAACTCTTCTTAAGCATGAATTTAGTGAAAGGGGATACAAAATGAAAGATATTGAGAGGCAGATTGATTTAGCATGGAAAGAAAGGGAAGGGAAATGCCAACCTTATTATAATGCTAGAAGAAAACATGCAAATGTTTTACCCATGGAAAATGTGAATACTATAATAACTTCAGGCACAGCAAGAAATGTAGAGAATAATATGCTGCGAGTACCACGGACTTTTGCGAGTAACATTAATATAGTTTGTGACATAGAAACAACTGGGATATCCTATTGAGTGTGAAAGAACTCGATGGAATAATAGGAGAAACACCATCCTTCTCCTTTAAAAATAATAAGTCCCTTAAAAGACAATTATGCTACAAAATAACAGATGAGCCAAAGTATGTAAAGTCTGATAGGATGGGCACGTTTGCCTGCCGGAGACGCACAGCATGCTCATTCATTTTTGGTGGGGGACAGTATAAACACCCTATCAGAGGTTTCTCCATTGATACGCACTTCTATGCGGACTGTCACATTGCACATATAGTATACTTTAGTTTATGCACGAAGTGTCCTGCCTATTATATAGGTAAAACGAATTGATTATTGAAGGACAGAATTTTAGAACATATGAAAGATATCAGAAACCAAAAACAAAAGCAATGCATTAGCAATGCATGTGATGCAAGAAGGGAACACACACACTTTTAAGTTCCTGGTTCTCCATATTGTCCATAGAAATAAAAGAGGTGGAAATATTACTAACAATACTGAAGCTTTGGAACAAGAATGGATTATTAAGTTACAAGCAGACAGACCACTTCCTAAACTCCAAGATTTCTTTAAAACCATTTCTTAGAAACAGAGCCTTGAAGCACAGATGCTCTAGTTATTTAGTATTTTTTATGCTTTTTTATATAGCTTTTAATATTTTAACTAGAAAATTTTAGAAATGTACCCCACATTCTATACAGCTTCTATGTGTTTTTTATATGTGCTTTTTATTTATATAGATATATATATATATATATATATATATATATATATATATATATATATATTAACAATAAAGATAAAGGCAGCTACACCCCTGTAGGCAAATGCTGTGCTGAAAAAAGCGCCAAATGTAAAACACAAAACAAGAAGTCCAGCAACAGCAACCATGCAAGAGATCCGTTGTATTCCAAAATAGTGTAATCCAAAACACGTATCTCATTAAAGAACAGCTTCCAAGTCTATAGACCACTAAAAAGAATTTATTGTGCACTCAGTTGGTAAGCGCTTTCACAAAGTTGCTTCTTCAGGCCATAACGGGACTGAGTACTAAGATACATTTAAAAACATTGTTACCAATCAGAACAATATCACATAATTGCGTCATTTTCTTCAATGACGCTACCTTTGTAACTAAGTTAAAACAACCATCACTATTTGAAATCTCATACAGTAACCCTAAAGTTTTTTTTGATCAGAAGTTATCTAATAGTAATTAGTAATTAATTAGTAATTACTAATCTAAAACTATTCTATAATGCATGATCATTTATAAAAAAAAACAAAAAAAACATGGAAACAATTTATTAATATTTTATATATAAAATTTTTAAATGTTATGATAGTTTGTTGTGGTAAATGAGGAACAGGTTTTAGAAACGATAATTTTACTTGATGTAAACGAAGTCAGAAACTATAATTCGATTTCTGACTTCAATTAAGTTATATATTTTTGGTTAATGGTATTTAGATATTTGCCAATAGATATGTGAGGTATTTTTTCTCAGCGTTGTAGATAAAAAAAAATTTTTAGTTAGTAAGTTATATATTTATGTATATATATATATAAAGGATTAATGAATTAGACATAGTTATGATAAGCTACTATTAATTTAATTATTGAACTGCTCGTTTGATTAGTGAATGGCAGCGCTGCTAAAATTTGAACATTTATTATTTAAGCGCTGTGATATGTTTTTGCGAGGTCTTACTAATTGATTTTTGCATGAAATTAAATAATATATATATATTTTTTTTTTTTTATAAATGATCATGCATAATAGAATAGTTTTAGATTACTTAAGCACAAGTTTGTTTATGAATTTTTGCATTCTGTATATATACTTTATCATTTATATTATTCAAGGGTACTGTCACTGATATTTGAATGCTTTTTACTCAGCGTTGTAATATGTTCATGTGGAGACCTTTTGAAGCAGGTTCGATAATTATTTCATATTATAGCTCTACTAGACATGAGACTATATAATGTATTATTTCTTGAAAGTGATTATACATTTGAGTCTATGTATATAACTTCTGATCAAAAAAAACTTTAGGGTTACTGTATGAGATTTCAAATAGTGATGGTTGTTTTAACTTAGTTACAAAGGTAGTGTCATTGAAGGAAATGACACAATTATGCGATATTGTTCTGATTGGTAACAATGTTTTTAAATGTATCTTAGTACTCAGTCCGTTATGGTCTGAAGAAGCAACTTTGTGAAAGCGCTTACCGACTGAGTGCACAATAAATTATTTTTAGTGGTCTATAAACTTGGAAGCTGTTCTTTAATAAGATTACACTATTTCGGAATACAAAGGATCTCTTGCATGGTTGCTGTTGCTGGACTTCTTGTTTTGTGATATATATATATATATATATATATATATATATGTATTTTTTATACCTTAAGTATTATTATTTGTTGTATTGATTTTAACATGGAATTGATTGGTTGACACCATGATGCATCACTATTTAAATGAAGTTTTAACTGCTATAATTTGTCTGATGAAGCAGAGAGGACTCTGCGGAAGTGCTCACATTTTTTTCTAAATAAAGAGTTACGTGCCATGTTTATCCATTGAGTTTTATTTTACTTATTGCTTCTTCTTTATTATTGCTGGTTACTTCATCCAGAGTCGAGGACTTTATTTCTGTATTTAGTGCTGCTGAGTGCATGCAGTTTTGGCTCATCCAAGACAAGCAGCTCACAATTTGAAACAGCACGGCTAGCAACAAGTGTTAACATCTTCATGGATTGTAAAGTAGCTAACACAGGCAAGACTCCTAACAACTGCAGACAGCATGGAAAAGCAGGAATATTTAGCTAAGAATTGCAGATAGGTGAGAGAATGCTTTATTAGAATACACAATTTTACATGATTCCTCATTTACATCATTCTGACTTCAATTGTTTAGTCTTATTCTCAGCCATCATGCGTTAGAGTAAGTGGCTTCTATTAATCACAGCTTTGCTGCCCTCAATCATGGACAGCATGAATAGCCTGAATGCATTTTCATAGTGACTACAGCAACACACATAAGAGAAGTGGTACAAAACTGTAATGCATGCAGTTTATGCCATACTACAGATTCATAGGCAAGTACTAGGATAGCTGCCCTTGTGGGTCACTTTAAGTCTAGCCAGTTTCGCTTTTTGTGTTCAAAATAACCTATCCTATTTGGTTATAGATTGGTCTTACCCATATCATGGTCAATAATGGGTCTATATCAAAACCACGAATGTTCACAATTGCGAATACAAAAACACTGACACATAAACACCAAAGTGCTGCAATAGCGAAAGATGTAAATAATGAAAAATCAAAATGCTGAATGTATTTCTGAGAACAGCAGCACCAAACAGCTAAGGAAAACCTACATAAACAAACTTCATTAAATACACTTTTGCAGGGGGGCAAGCCCCTCTGCGCCCCCTACACCCCCCTATGTGAATATACCAACTCCAAGATCGCACTACAGTGGAGAAAAGGATATATTTCCTCTTCCCCATGATCACCCTGCTGGCCACGGAAATACTTTCAGCATTCCGATTTTCACTGTTTACGTCTGTCGCTCTTGTAATACTTCAACTTTTATGTGTTGCTGTTCTTGTATTCGTGGTTTTAAACATTTGTGATTTTGGTATAGACCTGTCAATAATTTTATATAGCCCTTAATAAGTATAAATGGGATCATACCATAGATAATTTGAGGAAATTCATGCACTGGATAAAGCATTTAGCAGCTACCTCCGTCCATTAGTAGTACAAAGGGGAGTCCTGGGATACATCTTCTATTTCCCATCATTAGATCTAAGTTGCACTTGAAAATGGATAGGGATGAAGTATGTTTTATGTGGATAGGAGTCTGTTGCACAGGAGCAGTATCCTCTGCAAAATATACCCGTCCCTCCAAACCAGTCTGCTGATGTTGCAGAAGAAATGTAGATCCCTAGACTGAGCATTTCTGACACTATTTGACTTGCTGATGTGCAGTAAATACATCAGTAATGTGTCAGAGAATGTCTTGATTGCCAGACACAGATCATCTCTTAGCAGTTTGTAGGATACAGAGTATAGTGACAATGTATTGCGTCATTCATGTAGTATATAACATGACATCAAGCAAACAAATATTGACTGATATAGAGCAAGGACAATCTACTAGTAATAGTTGTTCTGACAAAAGAACAAAACAAGCTCAGATTTGTTTTGATTAAAAGAAGCTATGAATTCAAAATTAGTAGCTGTTTGCAACAAGTACTCATAAGTAATTATGTTGATGCATTACACAAACTAGGGCTGCCACCTTTTCAAATGCCCAAAGTGGGACAATTGTAGTGCAACCATCATTCTTTGCAGGCCAAAACATATCCATGGCCAGTACAAAGGACAGAAGTTCACTTTTTTCCCTAAATAAAAACCTATTCTTGTAGCATTTTAGTTGCTTATTCTGTTTCTTATAACATTTAGGTGTTTCAGATACAGAATAACTTTTATGCAATTATTACATAAAATATAGGAAATAATTTTGCCCTAAAACCTCAGGACATTTGCCATTTTTACAATTTTTTTGCAGGACACAACTGCCTAAAGAGGGACTGTCCCTCGTAAAGTGGGACAGGTGGTAACCCTAACACAGACAGCAGTATGATAAGTGAAATAGTCTGTATTCTCAGGACTAGGCATACAATGATGGTATATCAGAGAATAATCCAAAATTATGACCCTGGAATTTAAACGGTTTGGAAAGAATCTCTTAAATACACAATGACACCATGTTATTCAAACCTGAATGAAAAAGGTAGGCAGTGCAATTCAGACAGTGAAGAATCTGATAAAAAAGAGCACAGTCAGCAGATATATCCTAAAGTTTGATAAAATAGGAACTTCTGTTGATGGGTTTCACTCTTTCACTATTTCAACTACTATAGCTGTTTTGATGATGCCAGAGAATCAAGGCAAAGTCAAATAAATCAGCAAAGACAAAATGCTACTATGACTGGAAACCATCTAAACTGCAGAAGGAGATAGATTCATAACTTACTGCAGGTGGCAAGTGCAACAGAGTGAACCTGTCATTCATAAAATAGCTGAGCCCAGGCTTTATGTTGTCCAAGGTGAAAATGGTAAACTGTAGAGAAGGAGTAGATGGCATTTAGAAAGAATAGATGGCATTTACTCAAAGCAAGTACATACAGGCAAGAAGAATTGTTGCAAACCGAGACACTACTGCAATGCAAAGTTGTGTAAGAGCCATGTAAAAAAATCTAAAAATCACACAGAGGGGGTCACTCCAAGATCAGTGTCTCACAGTGATGAGAGACGGCTTAAACTATCACAATAATGCATCAGATACGATTTAAAGCAAAAATGCAGAACATATCAACTAGACTTAGATGAGAACTCAGGCAGAAATATGAATTATTTCATAACAGTTCCGGCAAAGAACATATCAATTCCAAAGAGTAAAACGTTGCTAACATGATATTTTAATGTCAGTACCTTTTCATGATATACAAGTTAATCGCTGACATGCTACTATATAAGTATTGTTGTCTTATTACATTAATGCATGACTACTTTGTAAATATAAGTACTTCTTTTCTATAAAAAGATGATGCACTATATGCAACTACAATATAAAATTGATTATAATGCTACTGGCTTTGCATGTCACATGGTCTTAGTTGCAGTTTTGGCAAGACCTCATGGAGTCTAGTTATACATCTGCAGTATCTGTGTCATTGTGAGGATCTCAGACTGACAATAAAACAAAAATTATCCGGAACCACAACCAAAAAGTATAACTTAAAAGTTAAAATTTAATAAGAATGCCACAAGTTTAACACTTTTGCTTAAAAGCTTCATCAGGCAAATGAGCACATAGCGCAAAACACTTGTTTTTATACCTAAAACAAGTTCACATGACTAAGACCACATGATAAAAAAGTTCACATGACTAAGACCATATGATAAAAAATCATGTGATTAAAATTCATAAGGTCATAGGAGGTTACTAGGCTAATGGCCCCAGGGCCCTTACAAGCCTAGCCAAGTTCAAACCATGTTCCCAAGGGTGTCTGGTTCAAGCAGACACTAAAATCAGCACCTATTGCCCCTGTCCAAAAGAGAAACAGGTGGAACCCCCCTGGGGTGAATTTCCTCTTACCTATCCAATTGTCTAAATTACACTTAAATAAGGTCAACAAATGGCTTTGTTTAACATGAATAGGAAGCTTGTTTCAAAGGTGAGACAACCTCTGTGAGACAAATCTGTGTCTCCAGCAAGTTCTGTTGATGTCACATACCAGGTTACGGTCCTTTGAGCTAGTGACCTGTAATCTTAAGGAATACTCACTTAACTTGGTTGCATATTTCCTTCAGTACAGGTTTAATGATAAACATTTCTTACAGTCCTGGATACTATTGTGTCCTAAACCTATCTATTTATTTTCTTCTTTCTCTGTCATATTTTTATCACCACCTCTTATGTGTTCATATACCACTTGTAATATAAATTAAAAAAGTGCATTACTTGCTTAATTAATATGTTTATTTAAAGCACTAGTTTCAAAACACCTTTCTATATCTGTGCAATATCAATTAAAAAAGTGCATTACTTATTTAATTAATATGTTTATTTAAAGCATTGGTTTCAAAACACCTTTCTATATCTGATAAATGGTTTCCTACATGCTCCTTGAGTTACCAATTAGTTTTACCTATATAGAAAGCATCACACATCTGACATTTCGCCGTATAAACTAGGTTTTTAGTATCACATGTACCATATGCCCTTAATATAACATTTTTGTTTGCTTACTGGATGTAAAATGAACTTGTACAGTACATGCATTTATTACATGTATAAGTACCTTGCTTATTAGGCAATATGATGTATGTTTTTGTTCTTTATAACAAAACATATTTGTTTTAAATTATTAGACTTATTAAATCCAAAACTAAGATGTCCATTTCCTATTCCTTATAATAAGGGAAGTTGTGCTATCTGCTCCACAGGACAGAGGAGCTGACAGTAGACACTCACTCCCATCCTCCTCAGCAAGCTCCTACAGGTATCAAAGCCACTATTCAAATTCTGGATGCCTCTGACATATTCAGTACTTTATCCATCAAGACCATAAAGCTGGCTTGTGAAACTACTTGTCTTGCAAATGAATAACAGCATGTCATCACAGAGCAGATATTTTTCCAGAGTAACTTGATATATTTTTATGATTATATCATAGTTGATCTGGACCTTGATAAACAAACTCAAATGTATAACTAAATACACACACACACACACACACACACATATATATATATATATATATATATATATATATATATAGATATAGATATAGATATATATATATATATATATATATATATATATATATATATATAAATTAGTTAATGCATACATGTATGTCACAGCTAATTATGGGCAGAAGGAACTTAGTGGCTAATTGTATGTATTTGTTTGAAAAGTGCATTAATCCAATAGCCCTTGAATTATGACTGCGAGGAATCTTTAAAGGTACAAGGGAAACTCTTTCATATTGTTTGGTATGGTAAGTCTGAGTCTATACATGTGTGAGAGAATGTGATTCAGATGTGAAAATTTCTGTGAGATCAACTAATATTAGTGTTTTTGAAGAAAGTAACTTTTTCTGTTTGCAATGTGTGCTAACATTTTAGGCCCCAACACACAGTTTACAAATTAAGGAAGCTGAAAAGCTTTGTCACAGAAGTCACTTGCTTAGCATATCACTCCTATGACACATCCATGCCTTCCTCTAGGCCTTAAGCCATCAGTCTAAACTTTTACAAGGAAGCCTGCCAAATACATTTATAAAATAAGAGACATTTCTGCTGGTTTGCCAAGCCTTAAACATATTTGTTCTCTTACCAGCTGTGAAAACAGTGACAGCAATTAATCCCACAAGCTTCTGATGCTCAGATATGGGAGTTTGGCTCCTTATCACATTACACACAGAAGGATGATTCTGCAGAGCAATCTGCTTTTTTCCCTTAAGAACAGCTCAAAGAGAGATTATTTTGGCTTAAGTAGAAGCACCCCTTCATACTCTGATACAGTTAAAGCTACTGTTTTATGATCTTTCAAACATCAAAATATGACCAGCATATTTTTTTACCTTATGATTTGTTTCCCAACTGGCATAACATATTTAGTGAACGAATATTTCCATTTCAAATATATTGACCCATTTTTGTCAGACTGACAAAATAATAGCCAAATAATGGGTGATATGAGGCAATCACTGTTTCAGATTTATTTTAGGCCTTTGATCCAAGAGTTAATGACTAGAAAAGATGGGCCAGATATGGCTTTTAGCTCTTTGAATTAACAATTTGTCTGTGAAATGACAACAGTCATTTTTTGTAAAGAAAATATAACACATTTGCCGTAATTGCTATGCAAAACTTGTCTTTTGTTATGGAACTTGAAAGTTCCTTAATTAATCCGGAGTATGAATGAATGCTTGACAATACACTAAGTTACATTATATTCTAATGACATATAACCCTTCCCTAATGCCTTTTTCTGTATGCTAGCTAAATCTGGCAATTCTTCTGGTGAAGTTAATATTGTCAAACACACACATTTTTCAATCCTTAACTTTCTCTGTTTTTTTATAACAAACAACTTTATCTGAACAAACATCAAAAGAATCAACAATAAAACATATAGGTTGAAGTAACACTTGAACAATTGTTCATAGGTTCATAGGTGTTTACTAGGCTAACGACCACAAGGACCTTTTAAAGCCTAGCCATGGGTCCCAAATCTCTGACAAGTTCTGACACCCTTGATAAGTGTAAGCATGGGCCTGGGAGATTTACAGGTTACCTGTTTGCATTAGAGACATAGATGCCAAACCGGAGATGAATTTCCGGTATTCCATACAATTGTCCAAGTTGAACTTGAATTGGGTGAGGGAGGAACTCTGCTTCACATGGATGGAGAACCTGTTCCACAGACAGGGTAGTCTCTGGGATACATACCTATCTCTCTAGCAGGTCCTGTTTATATGACAGGCAAGGTTTAAGCCTTTAGAATGGGTAATTCTGGTACTGTTTGTTTTTTAGATATGCAGGAGGTTCATCAGAGTGGAGTCTGCCAATGCCCTGTACGTAGGCTTGCCACACCTCCATTTTTTTTCCGAACTATCTGGAAATCAAACTGATTCTTCGGTAGTCTGGAAAACACTGTGCAAACTCCAGTATTCTGTTTCAAAAAGAAAACAGACTATCGGAGTTTGTAAATAGGCTGATTTACTATGCTTTTTTTACAGAATAGCATAGTAAATCAGCCGAAAGCAGGCAGCAGGAATGAAAAAGAGGGCGTTCCCACCGAGCTATGTCATCGTGATATCACAAAATGGGCGGAATGTAGGCGGGAGAGGGTGTGGATGGGTGGGGTTACTGGTGACACAAGGGGCGTGGCTTTACTCCAGTTTTAGCCACGAAGGAAGGTGGCAACCCTACCTGTATGCCAGGCATAGATTTCCCCTCAAAAGTCAGTAGGAAACAGAATACAGGGATAGGGCCTTGAGGCGGTTAGCATAGGACATATTACTTATGCCCTGCATTCTTTTTGTGAGGAACCTCTGTCATCATTATGTGCAGATTTACTACTAAATCCTTAACATGTGACAGTCACAGTGGCATCTAGTGAAATAATGCAGAGCATGTTGTAAAACCTGGAATTTGTAAACAACACTGTCAAAAATTATTCCTCAAAACAAATATAGGGTTTTAATGCCAACATCCTGAATCTGCATTATATTCCTCACCCATAATGTGGTATTATTTCAATGATCCCATGTTACAGGAGACAATGTTTAAAACCACCTTTCAAGAGATATTGGGTTTACTGTATTAATGTGCCAGTGTTTTAGGCACCCAAGGAGACCAGTTCCTAGATTCAGACTTCTCCATCTGAATTTCTGAATAATAGATCTCTTTCATCAACTTCAATGCTTCGTGTATCTTTGGAGGAGCTTAGTGTAATCAGATTTTTAACTATAAACTACTTCTTAAACTATACTTGAAGAAGTCAAGCATTCTACTACATGAACATCTGAAAAATAGCAAACTTAACAAGAGAGAATCATGCATTGCACAAACATGTTGACTTAGAAACTACTACAAACTATTTTGATCTTAATCTTTCTTTTTAATTTTAAACCATTAGCCATCTAACGACCTAAGAGGTGCAGTTGTTCACTAAGTGTGTGACATGGTCATAATACATCATTATCTAGGCAGTCATCAGGATTATCTGTCTGGACATATCTCCCAAAAGCCCCATAACAGCCTGACATCTGTTAAGCCTCCAAAAGTTGCTTGAGTGACTCATGTACTATCCCACATACGAGATGAAATGCAGCTACTGTGCATTCATGCACAACCTAATCAGTGTGACTAGTCTTTGCCCTTCTACTGTATACTGCCATACCCATCTGCACTGGGTGTCACTCATGAAGTTGGTTGTGCTGCCTCCCTCCAGAGAGTATGGATGAGCTTGCAGTCTGCTAAATCCCACCCTCCCCAGCTGACTCATCCAGTAACCAGCTTATTAACTGATCCTAGGTCATATGATTCACAAAATTAACATTTTGACAGAGTCTGCATAAAGGATTCATCCACATAATTTATCTTTCAGTAAGCAGGGACTGTCAGTACTGAAAACTAAAATCATAATTCATTATACATCTTATTTTTACCTATTGACAGTGAGAAAAAAATCTCCCTAGTAGCAGCATTTCGACTGATAGCACAAGAAACTAAATTAGAAGTATTATATTATATTATTATATTATATTATATTATAATAGATATCGTATGGTACAGATTGTATATTAACTGAACTCCATGTCTAGAAAAGCTTTAAAATAAAGCTTAGTACCTGACACTGAAAAAATCCATTAAGTCAAACAGTGATGCAGAAGATGGCACTGTTGCCTTGCAATGCTTGGTTCTCAATTTTGGTTCCCAGTTTGGGTCCCTTCTGTGCACAGTCCTTCCTTTGCTGCCCAAATTCTAACCAGAGGTACTGGTTTCCTCCTGCAACCAGAGATATATCTGAAAACTTACTACCTAAATTATAAATTATTGTCTAGAGGTGTGTGTGTGTGTGTGTGTGTGTGTGTGTGTGTGTGTGTGTGTGTGTGTGTGTGTGTGTGTGTGTGTGTGTGTGTGTGTGTCTGTATATGAGTGCGAGTGTGTGAATTGGTGTACCATTCAGGATTTATTTTCTGCCTTTAACTTGTTGCTTGTCAGCACGGGATCTGACTCCTCTGTCTCTTAACTTTTATACTAGACTTGAAGAGGTGTGGAACTGTGAGGAACTAGCTTTTTATCAACAAGGAAAGAGAATTAAATTAAAAATTAAATTATTTTAATTATTTCAATTCTGTTTAAATATTTAAGTCTCACTTGTATTGACTTGTGCGGTAATACTTTGTACTTTTCTGCACTGTTCCATCTGACTACATTTAGTTTGTTCGGCGACATTGGTCTTGTATTTTAATTAGCTTTTGCATTATTATGCAGTTCTATTTCCACAAGTAAAATTACTTGTAAACCTATCCATTTTTATTTTTAATCTTGCTGGGCCATAGTTGTGTAGTTTCATTCATAGTTGTGTCAGAACTACTACTGCCAGATTTGAGCCTTAGTCATTTATTACTGTACCTTTTTTCATAAACAGTATTACTGGTAAATTTCTGCATAGTCTGGTTTCTTAAAGTGTAGTAGAAATTCAGTTGTGAGATAATTGTCTCTATTCCAGTTTGTGCTTCAGTGCATTTATATTCTGCTTATTTACCTGCTTGCATTCTGGGTCAGCTCATCACTCAATAACACATTAGGCTAAAGTTTCTGATAGAGCTACAATATTGCCTTTATTTGATTGAATACCTCTGTAGCAAGCCTGGTTGTTCCTTGAAAATTTTCCCAACTCTCCCGCCCTTTTGCTGTTGTTTTCTAAGGCTTTCTCTGCCCTCCACCCCTTTTGGTAATCTGATTTCCAAAGTCCCCCCTCCCCTCTTTCATTACTACTGACTGTTGTATAAGCTATTTATATACACTTTCCACGCAATGTTTTCCACAGATACATGATACTGAGTGCCCACCCAGCCAACCTGTATTGCTTGAGTAAACCTCCTTTGCTACATATTGTCTCCTGCTCATTTTTCTGGAGCTCAGCAAAGCTTTGATTCCTAGCTTGCATTTCAGAAGTGCTTAATTGGATCCAGTGCCATCTAGGCAAAGTTAAGTACCTTTGATTGCTAAATCACACAAGTTATTTTGAGTGATTGCTACAGTTTCCTGCTTTTATGTGTGCATGTCACAACATTTTTTGTTAAAAATAAATAATTGCTCTTCCTGTCACTGTTACTGCTGCAATCCTGTCTTGAAATTGACTTTAGCAAAGGATTTCCAGCTAGTTGCTTAAGCGGTTTGTGGTAGCATTGTACTTGTGGGTATCTTCTACTGTCTTTTTATATTAGGAGATCTGGATTTATTCATTGTGTGTCAGGAGGTGTTTGCCAGGTCTATTGAGTTGAGAAATACACAAAAGGACTCGTAGTGTAGTCATTTTATCGGCTAGAGGTCTCATCATTTAATTTTCTGTTTTCTTCTGTGCTACTATAAATTGTGCATGTTTGCATGGGTTAGCAGTGCCCTGTACAGTAGCAAACACCTAGAAAACATATTTTCTTGCAGAATGGTCCACAAAATTGTAACTTATAAAACAGCAATATAGTGCAAACACCATGTGCACCAACAAGCTTAGAGCAACTAGTTGGGCTTCAAGTGGCAATATCTCAAGATTAGTAAAATTCAGTATTGTGTAAATATGAAAGGTTAGTAGAATTTAGTACTGTTTAGCATAATTTGTCCCAATAAACCACCCTTATTACTCTGCACCAACAAAGCACCCTTATATAGCCTTCTTACCCAATACACCACCCCTTGTAGCTCACAAATCAAAGGACTGGCCAGTATAGATATGCAATTTTCTAACTTATCTATAGCCAGCTTGGTGGATATGGGCATCTTGAGACAATGTAGCAATTGTTTCATGTTTACTGACAGCTACTTATTCCTTAAAGAAGCAGACACAGTATGTGAGAGGTGTACTTACGTGATGACACAAGAGGCGAAACTCTCGTATACAAGTGCACATCAGGTTGTCAAAATCACACACACAACACCCAAAACACATAGCACACAATATAAACAAACTAACATATGCTGAGGCACATAAAAGCAATCTTCCTAAATAACAAAGATTGCATAGACTACTTGTTGTCAAAGCTATGCATCAGCAAGCTTAAAGGCACTCAAAAAAACAACACCTAGCACCACACATACTGTCACTCTCAGTGGAGCCCCCAACACTAAGACCCTAAGGCAAACAAACACTTCCCAGGACTCTCACCATAGGAAACTCCATTGTAAGATATACTAATGCCCCTCTAACCAGGCTGAACAAGGCAAAGATAAGTGTTAGTTGCTTATCTGGAGCCAAGATCCACCAAATCATGAACACACCCAAGTCATTACACCACAGGTACCAGTATGATTCCATCACAGCTTATGTAGGTATAAATGACCTGAGATGTACCTCCCTTGACTATATGAAGAGACATTATGAAACTTTCAGACTGTGTTTCTCAGGCTGTTATGAGCCCAGCACTGAGCAGTATATTACAGTTACCAAGAATTATGCCATAATATGAACAAAAATGATTGATTTCAACAACTGGCTATCCTTCTGGTGTCCTTCTAAGGGAAACCAATATTTGTCAGCTTGGGAGCACATGGTTAACAGAAACAGATGACTTTGCTTTGACAAGGATGGTCTGAACTTTTTCCATCTAGGCTTTCAGATAATGGCTAAAACCTTATCTACCCCCCAATACTTTTTTTAGGCAATGCTAAATTGACAAAGCTATCGACATAGCAAAATCACCTCAAATGAGCCTCAAGGTATTACTGTTCAGTGCCAGGACCCTAAATAAAAAATGCACTCCCTCCACATCTGTCTCAGACTCAAAGAAACAGACTTATGTGTAGTTACTGAGACATGACTTAGAGCGATAGACAGCACCCTGGCATTGTAAGGTTTCAGTGCCTTCCACACTTTTAGACCAGTAGCTGTACAGACAATGGCTAAAGGTGGAGGTGTCTCAATATACATCTGTAATAAGCATAACTCTACAGTGGCCAAACAGGATGATGTGCTGGAATTTCTGAATGTGCAGTTCACCATAGACAAAATCCCATACTATGTCCTATCCAGCTATAGTTCATCATCCATGTCCCAAGAAGCTCACACTGCATGCTTGGACAAATGGAGACAGTTACCATCCAACCTAACATTCTATTCATGGGAGATTAATTACCCTTCTGTAGACTGGGTATCCGACACAACCTCAAATCTACAGACACACAGATTTCTGGACTTCCTAAATGCAAACACTCTTGATCAAATATTGAATACATCCACTAGAGGCTCCAACATACTGGACCATGTGCTTGAAAATATAGGAGAATGCTGCAGACTTCCCCCAAGGTCTCATTTTTCCTAGTAAGGTCCAACCATAAACCTGTATTCTTTGAAATTAAAATCAAATTGGTAATCCCATTAAAATTAGTAAGAGTTAGGAACTATTCCAAGGCAGGTGACCTGTTATTAAGTGATGGTTTGTCAAAATTCATTGTCCCCCCAAAACCCTGAGAACACAGCAGCCTATGCTGAATTATTCTCAGAAACTCTGTACACCCATGTCAGTGGCTGCGTAGAGGCTGTTATACCTACCAGAAGCAAGCCCAGGGCAAACATCCCCCCACAAACCACTCTAATGGCATCTCAAATTAAACAGGATATACAACAAAAGGGAAAATTCATGGTAATAAAGCAGGAAGGGTAATTTCTATAAAGATGAAAACTCTCTCAAAAAGTAAATAGGCAACTTAGAGAGGTAATTAGGTTAAAATAGCCTCCCAGGTAAAATATAGCCACAAGGCCTTCTACAGTCATGTCAAAAATGTCAAGGGCAGAGCACAGCAATGTGCTGAACTGGTGGTTAATGGTGCTACATTGCCTGGCAATATAGTGAACCTGTTAGCAGACAAATTCAGGTTACAGCTTTATCCCCTTCTCACCCTCAACCATCCCCAAAAAATCCCCTCAAACATAACTTCTCCAACTATAATTAGGGAGCATGTACTGGCTACATTCACTGAAGCCAAGAACATGGTGTCGATGGGCCCCTTTAACATCCCAGGATGTCTCCTGAATAGTGTAAAATACAACTTATCAGGACCCCTGGAGTCTTTATTTAACTAGAGTCTTAAAACAGGCTTTGTACCATGTGAATGGTGGACTGCAACAGTCATCCCTCTTCATAAGAGAAGACCTTCAACAGATCCTGGAAACTACAGACCAATTAGACTGACTAGTTTTATTTGCAAAGCCATGGAAAGAATTATGATGAAAATTAATAAGGACATAAGAGACCACCAGACACTGAATCCATCCCAGTTTAGCTTTGTCAAAGGAAGGTCATGCTTACAGAGTCAGGTGCACTTCTTTGAAAAAGTTGCTAAGGTAATGGATGAGGGGAAACAGTGTATACTGCCTACCTAGATCTGGCTAAGGAATTTGATACAATACCCCACTCAAGCATGGTCAACTGACTTATGGAACTGGGTATAAATTCCTTTATGACAGATGGGATAGCTAGCTGCCTCACTGACAAGACCCAGAAGGCCACCTCCACAAAGAGACCATTCACCAATGGAGTCCCCCATAGCTCAGTGCAAGGCCCACTCCTCTTTGGCATCTACTTCTTGGATGTCCAAACCAATGTCAAAAGGCTTCTGGCTAACCAAGTTTGCAGATGATTGCAAACTTGAAGCAATCATTGAATTCTCCCCAAGATGAGAACACCCTTCAGGAAGATTGAATATTTATTTATTTATTTATTTAGTTGTGTGTTTATTTATTTTATTTATTTATTTATTTATTTATTTAAGTTTGATGACCGGGGGTCCACTGAGCTCAGAAGCCCGTTTTTCAGTGGAGGCCCGGGGAGAAAAGCTCTAACATTATATAATAGAAATTAGATTTTCAGATTAAAGTAACAATTCAGGATGCAGATACATAAGATAAGCAAAATACAGTTAATATAATACAGATAAATTCTTGGTGCCAAAGCCATGGCTTAAAACCCAATAACAAGAAATGCATTAGAGTACCTTTTGGGAAGGCTGCCAACCCAGATAACTATGTCATCAATAAAAGACCCTTAAAAGTTGATTCACTAGTCAGGGATCTGAGAACTCATGTAGATAGTAACCTAGCCTTCAACCAACATGTGTCCAAAGTAATAAGAAAATCCTTCTGTGTTGCTCAACTTATAAGCAAGGGAATGGCATCTAAGTCCAAAGAGATCATCATACCAGTACACTTGGCCTTCATCAGACCCATCATAGAGAATAATACCCCCTTCTGTATGTACCTGAACAGATACTTGCAGCAACTGGAATGTCCTCAAAGGTTCCTTACCAAAGAATAAAGGGAGTAAACACCACAACCTAAGCTGATCACCTCAAAGCTCTGTCTCTTTACACAGTATACTACAGATTTCTGAGAGGTGATTTTTGCCTGGCATACAAGGCATCCATGGACCCTGTTTAGCTGTACCTTTTACACATATGTAAAACAAACACCATTAGAACTACTAGATTAAAGTACATACATTTGTTTGCAACATAAATAGGACATATTGGAGAGGCAGATATGTTTCTCAGATAATTCCCGTTCTCTGGATCAGGCTTCCCAACCATGTGAAGCAGAGTTCCTACATATATCCATATTTAAGCTCAACTTGGACTAATGGATGGGTAATCAGAAATTCACCCCTGGTCTGCCTTCTATGTCTCTGATGGACAGAGGCAGTCAGTAAATCACCCCCTATATAAATCAAGTTTGTGGGTCACATTTGGGTTGCATGGATAGGTTTATAAGGGCCTGAGTGGCCGTTAGCCTAGTATACGCCTATGAATCTATAAAGTGGGCATCTGAGAATGAAAGAATGCTTATTCCTCAGGTGAACCTCTGGGAGCTTTTATCAAACTTTAGTTTTTTTTTTAAAAGACTCCAGAACATATTGTTATGAACTGTTATGTACTCACTTATCTTGGCATTTTAAATTATATGTGGATGCGTGTGTAAGAAAAGAATTTAAAAAAAAAAAATCTCAAAAATACTTTACAAAGTGTTGGAGCTGCTCCTGTGCCAGTCCTGGCTGAACTTACTCACTGTACTTCACTCACACCCTTCAGCTTAAAACCACATTTCACAACCCTCTCTAGCCTCCTACTCCACTGCTTTGTTTTGTATTTCACAGTACCTTACCTTATTCCCTTCATCTCTGCAGACCTTTCTTCTACCTCTTTCCTCATTACTCACCTGAGCTAACTGAAGACACCCTACCCTGCACTCATCTTATAATCTCCTTCTCTCCATCTTTATTTCTCCTTCTTTCTATACCCATAATATGAACACAATCTCTCATACTAAGACATCACTCAGTTTCCCCTCACTGTCTCTAATCATGTAATCTCTAAATTAATCTGTTTAAATATCATTAGAATTATCTCAGATCTCATTTATCTCATACTAATCTATGTAACAAATAATATGACTATTGAGTTTTCCTCACATATTTCGTCCAACTCGTTGTTTTTCACTGAACTCTACTATGAAACATATGTTCTATTTTTTTTGCATTATAACATTTTTTTTCACTATTATGTTTTGTAATGTAACACAATACTTTGTGATTTAAAATATCTGTACATGATTTTTGAAAGATTATGATTGTAGAGCTTTTTTCCCCGGCCGATGTTGAAAATGGGCACTTTATGGCCCAGTCAAACTTTCCTGGCAAATAAATATCAAATAAATAAACACAAGGTAGCAATTTCTGCTGTGTATTTTCAAAGTCGTATGCTTAAAACTAGTCACATGTGATTTATATAGAAAAAAACAAGAGAGGAGCACATGCGTAATGAACACTTTTTTTTCCAGTTTGAGTAAATCAGCTGGTCTTCTTGTTTCAGCCATTTCTCCTAACATAGCTGTGTCTTGGTTTATGGCTAATTTAGTTCATTGCTTCATATGCTAATACTATTGTACTATAGTTAGGAGAGTGTTGGGTTCTAATCTGTGTATTACTGTGAAACTCGTTTCAGTTAAAGTGTAATGTAACATGGGTTGATCAGTGTAACCAAGTTTGGGCTGATAAAGGCCAAATGATCTAAGCCATCAACCTCCTCAAAATAAATTAATAAGTACAGACAATGGAAATGGTCACAGGCAAATAAAAAAAGTATTTACGTCAATAGCCTTTCACAAGTTTGGTACTTAAAATATCCATTCTATCAATGTACCCAGCACATCCTGCAAAGTACAAGGCATAAACCTTTCAGCGCTATGGCACAGATAGCATTAGGTCATAATAGTTACTGTAAAATATTAGCTTCAAAGTTAACTTCTGTCATCATATATGTGCTAACACATCACAAAATTGGTGCTGTAATGCTTCACTCACTCTTAAATATGTTTATACTGCATGCAAATGTGGGTAAAGTACAAGTTGAATGATACCTTAAATGATTTTTTTATGATAACTGTTTTCCTTCTAAAGCACTTCCTCTCATTCTAGTTCAAAGCTGATACAAAGGATTAAACAAAACAACAAATCAACAAATCAGTGGTCACTTTCTTGGGTTGGACTTAACATGGAATCCTTAGTACTATGCAGCCACAGGTTACACAAGCATTATGGTGGCAAAATTGGTCCTCCAGACTGTTAAAACTAAGTGACTGTCTTCATTTTCTTCTAAGAACCCTAAAAGTAAATATTTGATCATTCGATTTCAGTCTAAGTATTACAGAAGCCACCAATTCTGCATACTGTTCAGAATCAAACTAGTAGGGCTTCCTGTTTTATCCAGTGAGTTTCGTTTAATTACCAATCTGATTATGAGACCAAAACCTGTAAATGGACCAGTAGCATCAATGCTCTATCTTTACCAACAAATAAAAATAGAAATGTAAACAAGCAAACCGACCAAATAAATAAATACTCAAGTAATCTCCTTTTGGAAGGGTCTATGACTGCTATTATTATGTGCTCAGTCATATAACAATTTTGATACTTCTTCAGTTAGTTAAGACAGACTGTGTTGGCAGCTCCTTTCTGCCATTTCTAGGCACTGACTGTTCACCTGGACATTAGTATGCTTTTTGCTAACTGTGTCTGACTATTCTCAGTTACCCACGATTATCATCTTGTTCATACAACATGAACTGCTTTGTGTGACAATATAAGACAGTATGTTTGTTTATCATAGTCGACTTAAATCAACTACCACTATGAATGAACTTTTGACTAACACTCATTTTTTACTTATTTTTTAGTATGATTTATGAACACTTGTCTGGCGGGAATTATCCTCCTCTAAGGTATACAAATTTGCTGTCTTCCTGGACTTTATAAAGTAATAATTAGAGAAAACATTATTAAATTCAAAGATAGAGTTCTAGGAGATTCAATGACTGTCTACTTCTCAATAGAATAATATGTATTAGGGGACAATAAATAAGTAAAGCAGATGTGCAAATAATTCTTTTACAGCATGTGTCAGTAGCATTTAAGGAGTAATTAAACACTATGCACACTTCTCAACAGTTATAAATGATTGAACACATATTTTGCTGGAGTTAAATGAAACTGCATGCAATGATTTACAGAAAAAAAAAAAGAAAAAGGAAAAATTGAAAAAAAAGCTATCTTGCGTCTTTACTGTATTTGCAACCCATACTGGAAATTATACAAATTTGACACAAAAAAGTACCATTTGTAAACTCGGTGTTAACTCTGCCATTTCATTATCCCTGCTTTGTCAAGCTATCTGAACATTTGGCAGACATTGTTTATAATGAACAAATAGTCACTTGACATAGGCACGACTAAGGAATATTGCTTTTGAAAGAATGCCTGAGACTGAAATAAAAAAATCAGGTTTATGCTGCATTCTGCAGTTTTATGTGCTGTGCTTGACAGGAATTAAGAAGCAAGTGTGAGACAAGTTATTTTTCAAACCCTTTGTTACACGCAAAGAATTATGAAGCAGCTCAGTTTCAGTTTTAAAGTCAGCTGTGTTCCTTTTGTATAATTTACCTCTGCTTGAACTTCTACACTAATAAATCTACCCGTACTGTGGTCTAGCTTCCAGCGCTGTTGTTGCAGATGTTAACTATATGCTAGCCCCTTTCTGACCATTGACTGCCCTCTACATCATTCTTTTCCCAGGACATATACACACATGCACACACATAGCTACATATAATTTTATTTCATTATATAAGTAGATATGTAAAGTTCAAGTTTATTTAGTGCTTTATTGCCAAGGCACTTTACAAATAACAAGTATTAAATAATGAATATACAATAAGACCAGATAAATTAGATACTTGGGATAAGATGCTAAACTAAGGCCTCACCTGCCTGAGTTGTTAGTAGCTTAGGTGGATGTAAAATGTCTCATGGCATCATACCTCTCAACTGTCTAGATTTTTACAGAATGACCAGAATTTTGCTTCATATTTTTGATCTGTTTCTCATAAAAGTGTGTTTTTCTTGCTAATCTATGGCAGATCACTTAGGATTGAAGCCAGAGAATGAGAGACATTTGAGTTTCAGACTGCATACTCTTCAGAAAATACATGCGAATGAAAAAAAATGTTATTCTATCAACTCCCTAAGTTTAGAAGATCAATATTTAAAAATTATCCCTATTTTGGGCCTTTGTGCCCCCCCCCCCAATTATTTCCAGCTTTGTCCGGATTTCTTGCTCTAAAAGATTGAGAGGTATGCACCACATTTGCTGAAAAGTATAAGGGAAGTTTTCTGGTGCCATGGCCAAATTTCCCCAAATCAAATTTTCCATAGTCAGTATGATTACCAACTTGGGTCTCCCCTGAAAAGAGGCCATTGGCCTAATGGGACCAACTCAGTAAACAAAATGTAAATAAATAACTAAAAAACATTAATAAATGAAGCAAAATCTGCAATAGCCAAGTTCTATGGACCTCTAAGAAATTCAGGTAGTTTATTCTATAGTTTGAAATTTCAGAAATCTAGTAGCCTATGAAAATGAAGACACTCTGGTGTCCAGCAGAGGTCAGGCATTTACCCCTGAATGATGGATTTTATAGATAAGTGCATGCTATTGGTATACAGCACCGGGGTTGGGGAAACCTTGAATGGAATATAAACAATGTAATGGCTCAGTTCTGGCACCAGACTTTCTTTAGTGATAGACAGTGATATGGTCTATATGGGGAGTTAGCTACAAACTTAGGTATTATACAACGCCCCCCCACCCATTAATATTCAAAAACTTGCATGCTGATTGGTCAGCATGCACGTTGTAAATCCGAGTTATAGTAATGGAAAAAGGTCCAGTCGCCCAGACTTTTTCCATTACTATAACTCTTACAGCAACACTGTCTCGCTATGTTAAATGAGTTTAACATAGCGAGACAGCTTTAAAATAAGCAACAGAGATTCTCCGTTTCTTTTTTTAAAGCTGTCTCACTATGTTAAACCCATTTAACATAGCGAAACAGTTTGTAAAAAGCAACGGAGATCTTGCTTTCTCCGTTGCTTTTTTCAAAACTGTCTTGCTATGTTAAATGGGTTTAACATAGCTTTAAAATAAGCAGTTATTTTAAAAGCAACGGAGATCTTGCTTTCTCCGTTGCTTTTGCCCACAGCTCTGATGTACTGTGTAGGCATACGCATGCGCAGTACATCAGAACTGCCGCAGAATACCAGACAGCTGCTGCGGAAGGGCAGCAAGGAGGCATTATACAATGCCATTATTTAAGAAAAGTAATTATTTTTTTCTTAAATAATGTCAGTGTATAATAGCAATAACCCACTTCTGGGTGTGGGTAATGCTGGATTTACCCACGGTTGGCTTTGTTTGGCCACTCGGGGTTCGCCCTCGTGACCAAACCATACCAACCGTGGGTAAATCCCAGCATTGCCCACACCCAGGCGTGGGTTATTGCTATATTATATCATATATTTTTCAAGCTTGCTAGCTTGAGTAGTTTTTAGGCAAACTTGCAACATATAAAAAGGCTGGGCAGAACATGTCCAAAAATGAATTATTAGTTCATGGGGCAAAAGGCATGCTACTAAGATTTGCAAGGCTGGATGATGCACATAAATGTACTGTATATATAAATCAATGCCTGTTCATAAATTATGGCTTCTAGTCCAGGTATACCAAAGCCCTAAAAGGCTGACACTGCATTGTGTGTATATATATATATATATATATATATATATATATATATATATATATATATATATATATATATATATATATATATAGAGTCTATATCACTTAGTCGAAATGGCAGAAGTTCGAACACCATATATTCGAACTTCTAACCTCAAAGTGCAAAACCATTGAAGGCTTAGAACAGAGATTTTTTTCCCAGGGAATAAAATCGCTGTTCCAAGAAACACACACAAAACACAAGCACACCAAACAAACAGCAATCCACACACATACACTTAAAATCCTACATCTAACCCTACTCTAAACTGTACATACACTACTATCTATCCACTTACCTTAACCCAAACCCTAGCCCTAAGGTCTGTCACTATCGCACACTCACCTTACCCACGCCCTAACCCTAACTCACCTATCCCGCCCTAACCCTAAAGTCTGTAACTATTGCACACCCACATCACCCGCGCCCTAACCCTTACTCACCTAACCCGCTCCCTAACCCTAACATCCACACAATCACGCACTTACCTGAACCTGACCCCTAACTTTCCACCACAGTGCTGAAAATCGTGAAGCCGCAGAATTGGCCCACCAAATTCTTTCCCTTGGAAAGAATTTGGTGTTCCGCGGCTTTTCGATAATCAGTTTTCGAACTTCACAGTTCGAACATATGGTGTTTGAACTGTTGAAGTTTCGACAAACTGATAGGAACCCATATATATATATATATATATATATATATATATATATATATATATATATATATATGTATATAGATAGATATATAGATAGATATAGATATATAAACACACTCAAAACCAAGTAGCAGTTATTAGAAATGAAGACACACAGGCGGATTTGGTGAATACTGAGCACTTTCGTTCCTTTTATTTTTCAGAACTTCTTCAGAATAAATAAATAAGCATTCATGCAAGGCAGAAATTATATACATCAGTGTGGAAATAATAAAATTACAGCTGACCAATCATAAAAGTGTATTTGTGTTTGTATGTAACAACTTAATGAATGGTAGGGTAAAAGCAAGGCTATTTGGCCAATGGAATGTGGCAATGAAACAGTATAAACCAGTGATAGTCCATGCACATTCAACCAATGATAAGGTAAAACTACGGCTGGACAGGCAATGGAATGTGGTAATGAAACAGAGTGAACCATTAATAATCTGTGCTTATCTCAGTTATGATAAGGTAAAAGCCAATCAGAGGCAGTAAAAGAGTGGACCTGCAGAAAACTGAAATGGGCCAAAGTAACATGCTGAGGATGCGGCAGTATTGGCCATAGAAAATCTCCTCCAAAAGATCTGTTTTCTGTAAACATTACTATATGTCCAAAAATGGTAAAAGGCTGTGGAAAAGCTGACAAAACCCGTATACACAAAAGAAGAGTTGTAAAAAATGTATTCAAGCCAGCCAAGGCTGAAAAAAACTACTAGTAACAGCAAACTTAATAGTCCACGTAATCCTGTACTGGTGAGAAATAAAAAAATTAAACAAATAGTTAAACATAAACTGTCATGTGGTGGGTAAGACTGATATGGCCAAAATTGATAACAACCATAATAAAGTAAACTCGGGTTCGGTCCAGGGGAATGTGCAGAAACAGAATAAAATCAAAAGGGTGGTGGGAGAACTAAAATGTAAAACTCTTAGTGCGAGCTGTCATCTTTAAATCAGTCAACTTAAAATGGTTGGTACTTCATGATCACAAATGAAATCATTAATAAAGATAAAAAATGTGTAATATATGTAATAACCCGTGTAAAATACAGGGAGGATTAAATAAGTATATCCAATGGAGAAATATATATATATATATATATATATATATATATATATATATATCTACACACACACACACACACACACACACAAATATAGATATAGATACAGATGGGCCTCTCAAATGGGCCATTATTTTGATGTTGTAACATTTATTTGTCACAGAATGAAGATGTAAAATTTTAAGGATAGATCTAAGAGAAAAATAAAAACTCATTCAGAGCTGGTAGCATACTAGGAAAATGCACATTCACTTCATTATAATTAACATTTAAACTTGGTTTCATTTTATGTTAGGCAGCATGCATTATTTAAAAAAAAGTTGAGTTTTAACTGCTGTGGCATTAAAATATTGTTTTAGCGCAGGCAGTAGAAATTAGGACAATAAACATTCTTACTCCTCTTTATGATTATCTTTCATCTTTTTTTTCTGATTCCATTTATATTAAGCTAAATTTTCTTCAATAATGGATTAATATCAGAGTAATGTTTGGGATTATAATCCTGCTGTGAAGAAAACATCTACTCTTCATTCCAGGAATTGTGAAAATGTAATACTTATTTCTGTATGATTCAGAGTGATGTCTTTCATAAACTCAGGCAAGCAGTTACACTGCAAAGCTCAGTGAAGACTGACACTCCTTTGAAATTTAAGCCCATGCTTTTTATCCCTTCAGTGAACTCTTTAGTGCTGATCCGGATTTAGTTACACTCATTACCTTTAAAATGTCAGTAGAGTGACTCAGAGAAGTATTAAAACATTATTTTGTGACAAGTAAGCACCCTCCCTGGATACCATACGCTTGATGATTAGTCAGTTTTTAAAATCATTATTTTATAAACTTGAAGGGAATAGTTTATACGACAAATGATTGGCATGGTGCTGAAAATCTCATTATTATAAATTATTCTTAAATCATCAACATGCCTAGAACTGTTAAAAAAATAGACTGTCTGTAGATAGGTGTCTGCATCTTGATACCTTCGGTTAATAACTTTTCTTGTCCTGCAGTAATTTATGCAGAACCATATCAACACTCAGAAGCTTAGTGCAAATACCATCAATTTGTGTTCTGCAATTATTCAGGGCCCAATGGGGACAATGCAAACCACAAGGCATGTTTACAGATTGTCAAGGACCCCGGTTGTATTTATTTATTTATTTTTATGTGATTGCCTGCTATGGGGCAGAGAGAAAAATTATATGCATCCTTCCACAAAATGACCATACTATCCCAACTGTATAGTATGGATGTACCAAGATTATTTTAATAATCATAATTATCTGTACCCTGGAAAAGAATTATAGAGAACTCATACGACATCTGACTGACTTTAAGTACAGGTATAACATTTGATCTTTACTCTTTATTAGTATTCAATGCAGGAAATAGGATTGATAGCTTTTACCAGTTTAAGAACTGCCAAACCTGGCCAAAAGGGAATCATCAATAGTACAGTATGGGGGGGGGGGGGGGGCTGGTAATTACAAAGTTAAATTAAAACCAAATGAAATACTACATCCCTTTTTTTAAGATTGTTGCTGGCTATAGCTTGTAATGTTCCCAGTGTCTGAATGTTTATTTTTTGGTAAACTACAAAATAAAAAAACTCTAAAATGTAAACTTTAACAGGACAACCAGTGTAAATGCTTTGTTCTCAGTTTGTAGAGGCTTGTGAATGAATATGTTTTATTGTACCTGGATCACAACTCTTAAGAAATAGCCAGACAGGTTGTCATTGTGTGTTAAAGGATAGTAACTGAAATCTTTGGACATGTAAGAACTAAACTGTAATCACAAGAAAATATATGTTGGTACAGCGGTAGCGTTGTTACCTCACAGCAAGAGGTTCTCCCGTTCGATTCTCGGCTGGGCTTGGGAGTGCCTTCTGTGTGGAGTTTGCATGTCCTCCCCATGGTTGGGTAGCGTTCGAAAGACATGTGTGCCTAAAATGGGCATGCCTTCGTTGAAGGTTGGGCATTGAGCTGGCACCTTGGCGTTTCTTAAAAATTTACTGCCAATCATTAGCGGACCAGAGTTCCGCTGTGGCGACCCCTTGCCGGGAAAAAGCCGAAAGACAAACAACAACAATAAACCTGTATCTTGGAGTATTCTCTACTCCCTGAGTCACAGCAGTTCCAGAGTTAGTATATATAGGTAAGGGTACTGAGTGCAGACCTCACCAGCAAGAGAGAATGGGTATTGCCCTCTGTAAAAAATGCTTTAAATATGTAACAGCTAATTTTGTAATTCACCGTTTCTTGTGATAGTTTTGTGACTCACCTTCACTTATCATCAGTAAACCAGGACATGCCCAGCACCTACCCCCCTCCCCTCATCACCAGAAAGCAGGTACTTAATACTCTCTCAAAGGCAAAAAATACAGTCTCCATGGGACCCAATAACATCCCTGGCTGTATCCTACATGAACTCAGTCATGAGCTCTCAGCTCCATTAGACACCCTATTCAACCAAAGCCTAAGTACCAGCTTCATCCTAGCTGAATGGATGACAGCCACTGCCATCCCTCTACACAAAGGTGGTGTCCACTGACCCAGACAATTATAGGCCCATCAGTCTAACTGCAAGGCCATGGAACTTGTAATAATGGACCTTATAAACAAGGACATTGGCAACCTCCAAACACTTGACCCAACACAGAGTGGTTTTGTCAAAGGCAGATCATGCTTGTTAAAGCTGGTCAACTTCTTTGAAACAGTCACTAAAGCCATGGACGAGGGGAAGAAGGTGCACACCCTCTACCTTGACCTAGCCAAAGCTTTTGACAGTATTCCCTACTCGGACATAATAGATAAACTCTCCCAGCTAGGCATCAACCCATATGTTATCAGAAGTGTAGTTAACTGGTTCACAGAACCCACTCAGTCAAAGTAGGGGAAGCCACCTCTAGTACTAGACCCATAACGAGCTGTGTACTCCAAGGATTGGTCTTGGGACCTCTACTGGAACTAGAAACTAAGCCTTTCTCTAGAAGGTGTTAGGAAATTTTTCCACCCTGAAATACACCCTGCGTCTATTCCTGGCTGGATAGCCTACACCCAAACTATAGCACACTAAACTCCAAGGCTTCAACCCTTGTATTGGGACTAGAAACTAAGCCTTTCTTGAGAAGGTGTTAGGAAATTTTTCCACCCTGCAATACCCCCTGCATCTATTCCTGGCTGGATAGCCTACACCCAAACTACAGCATACTAAACTCCAAGGCTTCAACCCTTGTATTGGGACTAGAAACTAAGCCTTTCTCTAGAAGGTGTTAGGAAAGTATGTTCTTCTGCTACTAACCCCCTGTGTTGCTAAAGATACTTAAAAGCCGACTAGGTGTTCAGTAAGCTCCCCTACCAGGAAATCCAGCAGCCTACTTACTTACTATTTTTCTTTTCTCATTTTCCCTCTGTTCCCTTTCTTTCTTCGGCCTAGCCCTGTTTTGGGATCTGCCTTAGGGGATATTCGGGTGCACTATAGCACCTGACCACAAGGTGGCTCCCTCCCTCCACTATCCTCTACTTCTTACATTCTGTTGTTCCCTTTTCTCCAATATACCTTAAACGCCTTACCTTCCCTTTTTTGGATGCCCCTATACTTCTCTTTATACATTGCAGCTCTCCCTTCTCTGCCTATCCCCTGTCCCCTGTACTTACCTGCCATACTTCTCAATCAGTCCTCTGATAGGTTTTCTGTTCTCATCCTGCATTCCTGGCTCTACCCGCTCCATTCGCCCTGCGGGCTCACTCCGCTCCCCTACCCTGCCCCCAATTATCACCCGCCCCCAGTGCATCTAGCTTTATTCTGCCCCATCTCTCCCACCCCTTTTTCCTCCAACCAATCCAAACTCCTAAGCCCTCCCCTTCCTATCCAAAACCACACCCCCTAATTTGTTGTTCAACCTCCCAAATACCTCTACTTACCTTTCTATCTACTCCATCATGCTACCCCTTCCTCCCAAACTCATTCTACCATTTTGCTTCCTTTTCCTACTCATTCCCCTATACCACATCTCTTGCTATACTCATATCCACTTAATTCCTCCCCCATTTATTCCCCAACATCACCCTATATCTCACTACCACAACATATCCGCTTCTTTAATTCCTTCCTACCCATTACTCTTCAGAAAAACTAAGCTTTTTCCAACCTCAAACAGGTTTAAATACAAACCACATCTCCACCACCCACCTCATTCCAATTATAAAACTATTCAGAACCCTACTCTTCCCATATCCATCCACTTAGCAGGAGACATCCACCCCAACCCAGGCCCCACCTTTCAGCCCACAATCTCCCCTAATCACCACAAAAAAATGCTCTAGCAAACAACTCAAATTCCTAACCATCAATGTCCAAAGCCTAAAAAATAAACTATCCCACTTCCATGCTTGGCTCTATCATAACACATCTGATATAGCAGCCATCACTGAAACCTGGTTAAAACCTCACATTCATGACTCAGAATTCCTACCCCCAGGATTCCATTCTCTACGATCTGACCGACCTAATAAAAGAGGTGGAGGCATTGCTTTAATCTACTCCAGCCTCCTGTCCATTACTCCCTACCCAAACCCTATCCCATCATTCAATAACACTAAACTTGTAATCGGCATACTAAAAATGAACACCCATAAAAGTATCTGCATCATCTGTCTTTACATTCCGCCAGGCAACAATACTAATACTCTGGAGGACATCCTATCCTGGACTTCCTCTAATATTAGTATTGAAACCTTTATTTTAGGTGATGTAAATATAGACTGGAACAAAATCTCAAACCCAAATCCCTCAATCACCATCAACCTATTTAAATTCACCCAGCTCATTAACTCCATTATCAGACCTAACAAAGCCAATCCTCCAGGCTCCATACTCGATTGGATTCTCGTTTCTCATCCAAACAAAGTCATAAAATCTGACACCTCCTCAGACCCTCTAGGAGACCACCTACCTGCATTTGCCATACGAGCTACTTCGTCCCCCCCCCACTCCCACCTCTACACTCACACTCGAAACCTCTAAAACTTCAACCCCACTTCCTTCTCTGACTCACTTAAACAAATCAATTGGAACCCTTTAAAACTTCTACCACTAGACAAAGCCATCCTCCATTTCAATTCTACATTCTTAACAGTCCTTAACTCCCTAGCCCCTACCAAAACTATAAGACTTAAAACTAAAACCTCCCCCTGGCTCACCAAAGATACTAAAAAGTTAATGCTCCTTAGAGATAAAACCTGGAAAACCTACAATAAACATAAACAACCCAAATCACTCCTTAAATACAAGCAGCTAAGAAACCTTTGCAAGAAACAAATCATTAAAGACAAAAAATCTTATTACATTCAAAAAAACCATGCTAGAAACCCCAAACAATTCTGGAATTCCATCAACTTTCCCCTCAGACCTGGTACTAAAAACAATCCCTGTCCAGATACCAGCAAAACCGACCTTGAAATAGCCTCTCTATTTAACTCCTTCTTCACCTCCTCCATTGCCGAGCTAACTAAAACTTTTCCCAACAATCATATATCTCCTGCCTCTACTCAATCTTCCTCAAACAGTTCTCAACCACCCTCTTTCAGACTAAAACCTGTATCTATCAACCAAATAAAAAAACTCCTTCTTAAATTAAAGCCCTGCTCTAATGCCCCAGATAACATCCCATCAGCCTTCTTAAAAATTGCCCACGACACTGTTGCTCTTCCCATCAGCATCCTAATCAACAGGTCTTTACTTGAATCTTACGTACCCAAACGTTGGCGTTCGGCATACATTCTACCTCTCCACAAAGGTGGCAAAAACTGTTCAGTCACAAACTTCTGCCCTATTGACATTCTCTCCCCTATATCTAAAATCCTAGAAAAATGTATCCACCTACAACTCCTGCCTTTCCTCACCAAGCACCAGCTTCTCTCTCCTACCCAACACGGCTTCCACCCTGGACATAGTACTAACACTGCCCTTCTCTCCTTCCTACACTCAGTTAACTCTGCCCGTGACTCTGGTAATATAGTATCTACTGTCCTTCTAGATTTATCCAAAGCTTTTGATACCATCTCACATACACACTTCCTAAACCACTTATCAAATCTCAACCTTTTCTCACAATCCCTTTCCTGGTTTTCCAGCTACCTCTCTAACAGATCTCAAGCAGTGAAATGGGGCCAAGCTACCTCCTCTTTTCTTCCTACTCCTACCGGAGTACCTCAAGGTTCCATACTCGGTCCACTAATATTTAATATCTTCATAAATGACTTCTACAAGGCCATCCCCAACACTAAAATCATTCAATACGCTGATGATTCAACGTTAATCTGCTCTGCCTCTAACCTAACAGACCTCCAAGCCTAACCCAAAGTGCCTTCTCTACCACTGAAAAGTGGATGCTACAAAACCACCTCTCCCTAAATGCCAACAAAACTAAGATACTCCTTTTCTCTCCCTCTAAATCCTCCTCTCTCGACAAACAGTCATTCCTAATCACTAGCCTTAATAACTCCTCTATCGAAATTGTATCTTCCTCCAAACTTCTTGGTGTCACTATCGATGATCAACTAAAATTTAATACACATATCCAACTGAATATCAAAAAAACTCACATAAAACTAGGTCTATTGTATAGAAACAACCACTTCCTCTCTCCTCACTCTAGACTAACCCTTGCTTCTACCTTCCTCCTTCCTTCCCTCCTATACGGTGCCCCCCTGCTAACTAATCTCTCATCCTCTCTTACATCCAAACTTGAGCTATGCTACAACAAAATCGCCAGATTTGCCACTAATGCAAAATCCTCTTCCCATCACTGCTCCTCCCTTCTCACCCTAAACTGGCTTGAACTTCCTAATCAACTTAACCTCCTCCAACTCACCACAGCCTTCAAGCTACTACTATACCCTTCAAACTGCCCAGCCCTTACAAATCTCCTGCTCCCTTATACCCTCTCTCGACCACTTAGATCTTCACAACACAATCTGATCACAGTTCAAAAACCCCAACGCCCTGCTGGCCAGCTTCTCTTATCCTTTACACTTGCTAAGAAATGGAATGCCCTGCCCTTGTCACTAAGGACCAGTACCAACCTAAGCAACTTCAAAACTCTGCTTCATTCCTACTTCTTTCATAACAGAATTTGCAACTGCACTCCTCTGCCTTTAATACCTAAACTTTCTACTCCATTTGTCCCAGACTAACCTCCTTCTATTCTGCACCTGTTCTCCTTTCTATAATGCACTATGCTTAGTGAACAGCACAAAAAAAAAACAAAAAAAAAACAGTAGTATCCCAAGTATTGTCTTTTTCTCAAAACAAAAGTGGAGTTGTTGTGTTTCTTCTGTTACAACCACCTGATACTTGTTTCTTAGAGTGACTTTGACTTTACTTGTTTACTGGAATTATCATTGTAATTCAGAATTTGAACATGGATTAGCATGTACTTTGAAATTATTTTTGTAATCTGTATATATAAATGTATTGATTTGTTTGTTTGTTTTGGAGCTTTTCTCCCCGGGCCTCCACTGAAAATGGGCCCATTAGCCCAGTGGACTTCCCCAGTAATCAAACTGAAATAAAATAAAATAAAATAAAATAAAATATTGTTTGGGATATACTTTTCTGAGGTGGAAGCCAATACCAGTGGTCTGTGGCTGACAAAGTTTGCAGATGACTGCAAGCTAGGCACTGTCTTAAATTCCCCTAGTGATGTGAACATCCTCCAAGAGGGCCTTACCCAGATTAATGACTGGTGCCAGAAGCATGGCCTCAAACTGAATGAAAAGAAATGCATCATTATCCCCTTTGGGGAAAATGGCATCCCACTAATTAACACATTAATAACAATGTACTAAGCATGCAATCAGTCGTGAAGGACTTGGGCATCCAGGTTGATAGCACCCTCATTTTTTACCACCATGTTGCCTCTGTTGTACGGAAGGCTTTCTACATGGTCCACCTCATAAATAAGGGTATTTCATCCAGGAACAAGGAGGTCATAACATCCCTGTACTTCTCCCTTATCAGACCCATTATTGAGTACAATGCCCTCTTCAGCATGTACCATGCCAAGCACATGCAACAGTTGGAGAGGCCACAGAGGTTCCTGACCAGGAAACTCCAGGGTCTCAAACACGTATCCTATACAAATAGCCTAAAACCCCTGTCCCTCTACTCAGTCTTATACAGACTGCTTAGAGGTGACTCGTGCCTGCCATATAAGGCCATCTCAGACCCAGCCTTGATGGAGTTGCTTCATATTCGTAAGACAAACTCCACTCAAGCAACCCACATGCAAGGCCTTAACCTGGTCTGTAACATTAACAGAACTTGTTGGCGGGATAGATTTGTGTCCCAAAAACTCCCCCACCTGTGGAATAGACTCCCTCTCCATGTCAAGTGGAGAACCTCTCTAGCCCTCTTTAAGAGGAACTTGGATGACTGGATGGGAAACAGAAAATACACCCCTGGGAGCCCACCTGTGTCCCTGTTGGACAGGGGAAACAGGTGGTGACTTTTGAGGGAACAATAGCCTAGTATCAACCTATGAACCTATGAACCATACTTAGTCTTGAACTTCTGATAAGGAGATACACAGGCATACTAAGAGTAGATAAAAAAATGCTTGTCAGAAGTATATTCCTGACACAGTTTAAGAGGTTGTAGGTAGACGGACAGACCAGTGCTATATACACTTTTGTGAAGTTTATACTACTTTTTTTAGATCAGCAGGGGAAATCTTTTACCAGACAAAAAGTGCAGTATACTCATTCATTCATTTGTTTATTTAACAGGTTGCTGAAATGGACCACCAAGGCTCATCTTCAGTCATGATCTGATTAGGAATAATGAATATTAAGTAGAACATCAGCATGATAGCAGTCATGGAATAAACTCCCAATTCACTTGAAGCAGAGCTCCTCAATGACTCTATTCAAGCACATCCTAGACAACTGGATGGTAGACCATAAATTTATCGTGGGGGTGCCACCTATATCCCTCATGGACAGGGGCAGTCAGTGCTGATCATAGACTTGCTCTGTGAACAATGACCATCTAACTAAGATCTATTAGGGAACACAGGTACAACATGGCTAGGTTTGTAAAGGCCTTAGGGCCATTAGCATAGTAACCTCCTATGAAGCTATGAACCTATACATAATTATACATAGTACCATGAAGTGTGCAATACGAATATACTGTACATGCTAACCTAGGGCAGTCTCACCTGTCCAGGGTCACACACATGAATGCTGCTGCCAGATAGCAAATTCACTAATATATTCTCTTAAGAGAATTGTAATTACAGAAAGAGATGAAATAATATGCATACGTCTGCCTAGAAAGTCTTTCCATTCTCATTTGATGAAGATTATCCTCTTGAAAAAAATGTATCATTAAGTTACATGCATATAATACATTTATTATGCAGACACATAGACAAGATAGACATTTACAGTGCATCTTGGTTGCACTTACTGAGATCTCTTTTTCAGGATGATACCTCCTTGGCTAGTTTACTGGTGCCTGCACTGTTCTCCACAGTAGGATATGCCTGTGGTATCAGACAGTGCCCAGGTAAGACTGTGCCAAGCATCCCGCTATATTGAAGACCCTCATATGCATTCCCAATTGAGTTCTCCCAGTAGTCCCTATGCAGGAGTTAGGAAGATTTTGCTTTCCTTGTTGCACCATTGGGGCAACCCAGCCACACTCAGAGCACTTGGTAGCCATGGCCATTCACAAGGTCTCATTCAAGAGAACAATAGCAGGCCTCTTGTGGTTATGTCCACTGACTATTAAAATAAGGCATCCCAGCAGCATGGCATGCTATGTTGTGTCCGTAATATAGTGCTGAAAATGTTGATGTGGCAAGGTGGTGTGATGGTGTAAAAGACACCATGTAATGTGTGTATTTGGTGCTCCTTGCCTAACTATTTTCTTTAGTACCTCCAGTAGCTACATATGGTTCAAGATTTCCATATCAAGGTCAGTGAAATGCCCACACACGCTCAGTGTGTTCCACAGCTGCACATGCAAATCTGCAAGATAAAGAGCCTCTTGGTGTGACTTGGCTCACAGAGCAATACATAGACAGTATGGTTTAGTAACATTCATTAGGCGGTACCCGATTAGCATAACTACTGTGCTCAGAGGTTCTAACTTATGCCATATAAATCCTGCCAGCTGATAAGACTCATCATATTACAAAATATTAGTTAGTAGAAATCTCTAAACTGCAATCATTGCATACCTCTCATCCTCTGAGCGCAAGAAATCTGGACAAAGCTTAAAATAATGGGGGCCAAAGGCCAAAAATAGGGACAGATGTAGGTGCAGGTAGTTAGACTGGAAAGAATACAAATGCACTTTAAAAGGGAGATACATGGAATGATGGATATGAGTTATCATATTAGACATAAGGCATTATCCTTGTTAGTCAGGGTGATTTCTGTATAAATGCATTAAAGACTAGTTTTGGGAATACTGTAGGCATTCACAGAAAAATATGTCTGTTGCATTCCAGGAATAATAATTACTTTGCAAATGGCGTATTAGGTAAAACTACTATTTGGAATTTTCATAGGAGAGCCTGTTTGTGGTGGAATAATATTCCATTATGGGTTTGGAAATCAGAGTCTATTAACTCTTTTAAGTTTAATTTGGATCAATGGTTAGGTTTGAGGGTATTTAACCCAATTCCTTATGATGAAAAATTATTTGAAGGCCATTTTAGGCATTGATCTTGATTTTTTGAACATTCGAACAATTAGATTTTAAAGATACTCCTACAAACTTAGAAACTTACTAAGATATCAGGAATTGTGTTTGCATGCATTTTCTGAAGAATATGAAGTCTGAAACTCAAATGTATGTCATTAATTAGTGACTTCACTTCTAAGTGATTTTTCAGAAAAGCACAGATTTTATGAGGAGCAGACCAAACACATGAGGCAAAAATCTGAACATTCTGAGAAAATTCTGGCAGTTGAGAGGTATGAATCAATGGCAGAGAAAAATTCTGGAGTTCACTTATTTTTTAGGTAATTTTGAATTTAAAAGGACTTACTTGCTACCTCCATCAAAACTGTTCATTTAAAACTGTATAAGCAATTTGCTTACTGAAGTGTTTGTTAATGTTTTTAAGCTGCAGCTGCATTCAGGTGTAGTCACGTAAGGTGTGTAAAGCAAATGGGGTTACCTTGGGCCATATGGATGCAAGTTAATGAGCAGCCGAACATATGTTTTGTGAATCAGTTGCTTTATCAATGTTAAACATGGTAGAAACTCAATTTCCTAGGTGTCCTTTGTATATGCTGTTCTTGTGTGAAGCTGTCTACAGGTTGTTGCAAAGCCCTCAGTACAGTTAAGCCCTGATAAGGTTAGTAGCAATTGTTATCATACTTATGATACATTGATGGTATGTGTACGAATAATTCTTTTTTCTGGGGGGAAGGCACTTCTCAGAGCATACAGCAGCACTATGGAACATAGGACACGAGTGTACACACACACACTGGGGGGATATTGTGCTATAACTCAGATATAGGTTGTACTTTGACTGATCTTTGTAATCTTACATCCATAATCAATGCACGAAAGGGCAGTGTCAATGCTTTTGGCAGGGATGAACTTGTGAGACTCAAATATAAGTATAAATAGTTTCTTGACTCACTTTGCAGCTGAAATGCTCAACTTTTTACCACTGAAAGAGGTGTCTACTTTGTGCCTGCAGGAGATCTGCCATTATACGAGTTATTTCTATTTCTGCAGCCATTATACCAGTCTGTACAGGCAGTCATAATGGACACCTATACAAAGGCATGCCATGTGGAAGGTCAACCACCATCACTCAGCACATGAAAGTTAGCTGAAAGTGGAGTTCTGTTGTCCATAGGTTCATAAGTTCATAGGTTGGTACTAGGCTATCAGCCCTAGGGCCTGTACAAGTCTAGCCATGACAATTCCCTGGATATTTCTTCCCACAATATTTACTTCCCTAGACCCCTGTCTAGCAGGGCGACTGACATGATCTCCAGGCTGAATTTCCTATCTCCCATCCAATCATTAAGGTTCCTTTTGAAGAGGGCAAAGGAGGTGCTCTGCTTGACATGTTTGGGAAGTCTATTCCAGAGTATGGGACGTCTCTGGGTCAGGATCCTATCCCTCCAGCATGTTTTGTCCATTGTGATGACAAGGTTTAGATCCCTGAAGCATGACGCTCTGAGGGATTAGGATTTCTTTAAGTGGAGCATATCCAACAGCTCAGGGTTTGACATGGCCTTGTATGTTAAGCAGAGATCTCCTCTGAGTAGATGATATGCCACAGAGTATAGCTGGAGTTTTTTTAGATGGTCGGCATAGGGCATCTGCTTTAAGCCTGTGATTCTTTTATTGAGGTATTTCTGCAGCCTTTCCAGCTGTTGCAGATGTCTTGTGAGGTACATACCAAACAGGGTGTTATACTCTATAATGGGTCGAATGAGGGATGAGTACAGTGGGACAATGACCTCCTTTTTTTCTGGATGAAAAGCCCTTAGTGATGAGGTGTGCCACATAGAAGGATTTCCTGACTGTTGTGGTGATGTGGTTATTGAAGGTGAAACCACTGTCGACCTGTGTCCCTAAGTCTCACACACTCGTATCACACTTTCGATGTTTAGTGTACTGCCACCTATGTGGTAATTCATGCGTACATACTTTTTTCCAAAGGGGATAACTATACATTTCTTGGCATTAAGCTTGAGCCCATGGCTCTGGCACCAGGCATCTGTTTCTGTAAGGCCCTTTTCTAGAATATCCACATCATTTGGGGATTCAATAATGGCTCCCAGTTTGCAGTCATCTGTGAACTTTGTTAGCCAGAGTCCCTTAGTGTTGGCCTGTACTTCAGAAAAGTAGATGCCAAACAAGAGTGGTCCCAGGACTGAACCCTTTAGTACTCCACTTGTCACTTGTCTGGAGCTGGATTTGGAGTTGGCTACTTTTACAGTCTGCGTTCTGTTAGTAAGCCAGTTGGCAACCCATCGAGTGATGTAGGGATTTATGCCCAGCTTAGTAAGTTTATCTATGATTCCAGAGTGAGGGATGGTGTTGAAGGCCTTGGCGAGGTCCAGATAGGCTGTGTGGATAGCCTTACCCTCGTCCACAGCTCTGGAGGCTGATTTGAAGAAGTCAATCAGGTTCAGGAGAAGAGATCAGCCCTTCACAAACCCAAATCTGGTGGGGTTCAGTGTTTGAAGGTTGCCAATGTCTTTTGTTTATAAGTTCCATGATAATGCGTTCCATGCCCTTGCAAATCAGGTTCGTCAGACTGATGGGACAGTAATTCCCGTGATCCAAGGTGGATCCCCCCTTGTGGAGTGGGATAACTGTAGCTGTGCACCACTCAGTGGGCATGAAGCCTGAGGTGAGGCTGTGATTAAACATGACACTTGGGTGAGGTACCAGTTTATTTTGTAGTTCATGTAGTACACAGCCGGGATGTCATCTGGTCCCATAGATGCTGTATTCTTAGCTTTGGAGAGTGCAGTTTCTACCTATGAGGCCATGATTACCGGAATATGGCACTCTTTTGGTATTGAGATGGGCCCTTTAGGGGGTGAGAGGGGGTAAAGTTGGCACTAAATCGATCTGCCAAGATATTGGCAATATCCTTGGGATCAGAATATTTAATGCCATTTTGTTGTAGCTCAGAGTGGATCTGAGCATTGCCATTTAGATTCTTGACATAACTATAGAATGCCTTGTGGTTATCTTTGGAATCTTTGGCAATTTTAATTTCGTAACTAGCTTTTTGAGGATTTTATGAGGGATCTCAGCTTCATACTGAGGCTGGTGAGGGAGTTTGATGCATCCTGGGATTTTCTTCTTTTCTGCAACAGTTTCTTCCTTCTGTTGTATAGTTTATTTATAGCAGGGAACCACAAGATTGGCTTCCTTTTTTTAGAGGAGAGCATCTTGGTTCTATTAGGGATGGCACGATTCATGAATGAGTGGATGTGCTCATACAGTGCCTTAGTGTAGGATTAAGCAGTCGAACTTTCAGATCCCATCTGCATGGGTGTCATGAAGTTTGTCACTTCCAGCTTCAGTAGCATGAAGTTGGCTTTGGAGAAGTTTTTTACCGAGGCTTCCTTACTGGTGGGTGGGGGTGGGATGTGGATGTCAAGGGTGATTTGCTTATGGTCAGACCTGACCAATGAGGGGGTGATCACTGGTGTGGAGCATCTATCTTCCATGTTGGTAATGACCAGGTCTAGGATATTGGAGCCCCTGGTGGGACAATGGATTAGTTGATCCAGGGCAATGGAATTTATAAATTCCAAGAACCGTTGGGAAAAGGTGTTGGTACCAGAGTAGTTTTCCCAGTTAATGGCAGGGTAGTTGAAATCACCCAGTATTAGGGTGTTTGGTTGTATCTTAATATTTTCCAGTATGTTTAGAAAGGTGTAGTGAGAATTTTGGGGCATGGTGGGGGATCTGTAGCAAGCTACAATTTGGATTGCAGTCTTACCTAGTGTTAATTTCAGATGTATTGTGTTGGGCAACTAGCCTGGAAGTGTCAATATCCTTGGTGAATATGGACACTCCTCCACCTTTAGTGTTTCGGTCTCCTCCACCTTTAGTGTTTTGTGGCCAAAAAGTGTGGTAAGAGTTGTAGCCTGGTATTGCAGGGGTGCTCTTTGGAGACTTGAACCAGGTCTCAGTTACTGCACAGATATCGATGTTCTCCATTTTTAGGAGTGTCTCAAGAGAGTGCATTTTGAGGTTTAGACTTCTAGCATTGAGTAGCATTACCTTCAGATTTTGCATGCTTGTATCTGTTACGGTGGTGGTTTTGTCCTTTGAACCTTGTCTAAAAAAGGCACTATAGGGGTGGCAAGAGCTTTAGCCAGTAACCTGAATCTTAGGGGTGACAGGTGCAGACCATTTCTGACAAAGTATTGTGGTTTGTCGATCATGTCTTCCCAGGCAGACGGATACTGGATCCCCTTTGAATGACACCAGAAGCTTTGCCAATTGTTGAAGTCAATCATTTTGTCCTTATAGTGTGGTATCATTCTGGGTGAAGGCAAGATGCTACTCAGGGCTAGGGTCATACCTGCCTGGGCCACATGATCTGAGAGCTCTTCCATGTCTCTTTTCATGTAGTCCAGGGAGGTACGTCTCAAGTCATTCACTCCAACATGGACAATGACAGAGTCATATTTGTAATTGTGGAGTGACTTGAGTGCATGCGTTATGTGGTGGATCCTGGCACCTGACAGGCAGCTGACTGTAATTTTCTCCTTGTTCAGCCTGGTGAATGGGACATCAGTGTGCCTGACTATAGAGTCACCTATGACTAAAGTGTTTGGTACATTGTCTTGCCTTAGGGGCTGTTCTTAGGTGGCACACTGGTGTTGTGAGCTATGTGTCACTTTGGTATGTCTGGTGTTTGCGTTTCAGCTTCAGAATTCCTTGTTGCTTGGGCAGGTTAATGTTAAGGGCCTCCGCATATGTGGGTTTAGTGTTGCTATGTGTTTGTGTTGATGGTGTGGGTTTTGAAGGGCTATGAGTTACTTGAGGTGTAATGCAGGTGTTAACCTTCTCCTCTTGACTGTCTAGCACAATATTGGCCGGAGAGAGCTTTGCTTCCAGTTTGGCTATGTAAGTGCATCTCTCGCAGGTTGTAGTGTTGGGTGGTAGGAGGAGAGGGTTGTCTGTGTACATGAGGCAGTTGCCGCATTGCCCCAGTATGCCCAGATTCACCAGGTGGACAGGAGAAATCACCAGAAGCTGACCCTTGGACATGCCTGTTTAGGTGCTTTTTTTGTAAAGTACAAGAGCTGTTTTCCCTTACCTTTGCATGGTACTTTGCAATTATAGGCTGTTTGGTGCCTACGATTAATTTCTCCTTATTGACAAGGAGAGTTGAGTGCTTATATCAGTTTCAGGCTTCCTAGTGATTTTCAGCAGGTTCTAGAGCAAGTGCTAGTCACAGGGGTTCTGATTTTAGTGCTACTACTGAGAAACCAGCTAGTTCTAAGGGAAATTTTGAAAAGCAGACTTTCTGGCGCCTGGAATAGTTTAACTGTAGCCCCACGTTGCTGCACATTGTGAAATATGCACAAATACATGCATTTTTAAGCCAGAAAGTTGAAAGGGATAGAAATCAGCCCCAAAAGGCTAAAATTACAATTTCAGAGCTGGAAACCACTCATCTAGTGTTAGGCAGTACAATGCTCACCACTCCCACTGGTTAGCAGTAGGACTTCCCTCTACCACAGCAAGGTCTGGATAGCTCTGAATACAGAAACTGAAGTCCTGAGACAAACAAAGCCTGGGATCTGGACTATACTAGCTAGGAAATGTGGGAAACGAGCAAACAAGATACTTTTTTTTTGGTTAAAACAGGCAAAACAATGCAATAATACAGTAAATAAACACAGAAAAAGGCTAACACACTTGAGTGTGTAGTCTTAAACAGTAAATGCAATTAAAACTTTACAAAATTAGCAATTTAAAACATTCTACATGAAGCAAGACAAGTGCACTACTGAAAAATGATTTAAGAGGCAGTAATACAGTAGAATAAGTAGCTAGTCTAAATATACAGAGAAGTCTATATAAACAGAAAAGCAGCTAAAACACACAAACAATTCAGATGCAGTGCAACCTAGGGCACTTGAGTTGCAGCAATATTAAGGCAAATACAGTTATAATAAATGCACTAAAATATAATCTATTTCCAAAATGTTTGAGAAGCACAGTCAGAACACAAGAAAATTCAGGCAATTTTTTTTTTTTTTTTTAAGAAACGGAGAAAGGAGGAACAGAAGGCCTTCTCATATGTTCTCTCTGTATTAGGTAGAATGAGCTAATGACACTAGACTGGGAGGAGTGTCCCAGATCCAATTTACAGTAGAGGCGGGCAACTACAAAGTTATAGGGTTACCACCTGTCCCACTTTGTGAGGGACAGCCCCTCTTTGGGCAGTTGTGTCCTGACAAAAAAAAAAAAAAAAAAAATAAATATCCTGAGATTTTTAAGACAAAATTATTTCCTTATTATTTATGCAAGTAGTTGCATAAAACAGTATGCTGTATCTGAAATACCTAAATGTTATAAGAAACAGAATAAGCAAAAAAAAAATGCTAAGATTTGCTTTTTGTTTTAGCAAAAAAGTTAAATTTTTATTTGTACTACTGGCCGTGGGGCTTGCTAAAAAAATCTGATGTTTGTCAAAAAAAAACAAAACCACCAAATTTTGAAAGGACCCAAACCAACCAAATTTACCAAATATAACAAGACACCAACAGGGAGGGTGGGGACCAATACTAAAGGTATTAGCCTACACTCTTTAGACAGTAAACACTGCAGAAATCTTTATGACAGCAGTGAGCCACAAAATGAAAGTTTTTAAACAGATAAAGGAGCAAAGCAACTCTACAGAATGCTTTTAACTGCAAACAAATCAGTTACCCGTGCAGATTAGTTAATAGCAATAAAATACAGTAAAAAGTATGCAGCAGGCAATAAAAAGTGCTATATATAAATTGCTAGAAGCAATAATCAGTATAAATAAGCCAAAAAAACAGGATGCGTATATATCTCAGATCAGAGTTGTAGTCAATGCCCCTCCTCCACTCTGCTCAGTGTGTATAGACAGAAATCCTCTCAACGTTAGGGCTTGAATACCAGAAGATGCAACTTTAGACAACTTTTTTTTTTAAAAAGCACAAAAGAACCAGCCCCCACTAGCCATTGTAAGCTACTGTCTGCTGTCATCAGCTACAGGCTAAACATTCCATGTATATTTTATCACTTTCTTTACCAGGGGACACATACTACACCTGTATGAACAATGTTTATGGGTATACAGGTATGTGTATTATAGACAACACACACATATGTATGTATATATGTATATATATCTATCTATACCTATCTATACATATATTTGATATATATATATATATATATATATATATATATATATATACACATAGATATAGATATACATGTGTGTGTGTGTGTATATATATATATATATATATATATATATATATATATATATATATATATATATATACACACACACACACACACACACACACACACACACACACACACACACACACACACACACACACAATCACATTAGAGTGGCCCTGTGAGGAAGAGGGATAAAGGCCTTAATCTGCCCCAGATGACCTGTGTCTCTTAGTGGCATGGGCACTGAAGGACCTGCAGAGGGAGGATAGGTGAGCAACTCATGTTGGCATCCCATCATGAGCAGAGAGAAGCAGCCTAAAGGCTCACTACAACATGCTGCATATGAGGCAGGCCATATCCATGTTGCATGACCAATGAGCCACTCAGTCGGTAGACTGCCCTGAATGAAAGCACTTATGCACCTCTCAAGGGCAGCATTCACAAAGCTGTCAATGCTTCTTTGAGGTAACATGAGTTAGGGCACATTCTGCGGCATGAAGCCTGACACTGCACCAACATCCTTGGTTTGCTCACTAGTTCTGGACTTGTGTTGGGTTAAGCCTGGGGGAGGCAAAGCTGGGTCAAGTAGCTCTAGTGAATGAGAATAGGAGCTTGGAACAGCTGATGGCCAGCTGCAAAGGAGGAAAAGAAAAACTTATTCTAGTACTGACAAAACCACACATACATTTGTCCTGGTCCACTTCAATAAACACATCACACCGAATGACATTTGATCTTCTTTCAGCTGCTCCCGTTAGGGGTCGCCACAGCAGATCGTCTGTTTCCATTTCTTCCTGTCCTCTGCATCTTGCTCTGTCACACCAACCGCCTTCATGTCCTTCCTTACCACATCCATAAACCTTATCTTAGGCCTTCCTCCTTTCCTGTTACCTGGCAGCTTCACCCTTAGCATCTTTTTCCCAATATACTCTGCATCCCTCATCACATGTCCAAACCAACATAATCTTGCCTCTCTGGCTTTGTCTCCAAACCTTCCAACCTGGGCTGACCCTCTAATATACTTATTCCTAATCCTGTCCACCCTCGTCACATCCAGTGCAAATTGTAACATCTTTAACTCTGCCACATCCAGCTCTGACTCCTGCCATTTTGTCAAGGCCACTGTCTCCAACCCATATAACATAGCTGGTCTTACTACCCTCTTGTATCGAATGACATTTGATGACCTTTATTAAACTTCCATAACATAACTTTGATAACCAATATTTATTAATTACAAATGAGCATAGTATTGTTGATTTTAATCACAGCATAAACATCCATGAAATGTTAATCAGGACAGCATAACCTTATTCATCCTGACCCAGTAAGTGACGTCCATACCTCCACTCACTTACTTTACTTATTAAGCATTGTCCAACAACTCACTTTTTTTTCTTTTTTTTTTAACATTTGTTAACCGGGAAAGTCTGACTAGGAACAAAGCCAATTTTCAGCAGAGTCCTAGGGAGAAACACTCCAGATGCATGTCTTTGTAACATGGGAGGAAACCGGAGCACCCAGAAAAAACCCACACGAATGCAGGGAGGACATGCATACTCCGCACAGAAGGCCACCCAGCCATGAATTGAACCGGAGAACCTCTTGCAGTTAGGCGACAATGCTACCGCTGCACCACTGCACCATCCCATTTCATATCCTATTTACTGAATTACACATCCAACCAATTAAGTCAGGACAGCGTAGCATGACCTTACTCATACTGACCCAATAAGCAGCGTCCATACCTCTACTCACTTACTTTACTTATGAAGCAGCGTCCAACAACTCCCTTTATATACCATGTATTGAATTACACCTCCAACCAAATAAGTAACGTCATTACCTCTGCTTGCTTATTTATCAAGCAGACTCCAACTGCTCACTTTCCTATCCCAACTCATTGAAATAAAACATCCAAACACCAGAGTGGGAACAGAAGAGGGCAAGCCTGTCCCTCTTCTCCGCCCACCACCCTGACCAGGCTGTTCCCTCTCCCTCATCCTGAAATTTGACAGACCTAACCACCAATAAAAGGAGGACTAAGCCAAGCATCATTTGGTATACCACATCCTATATGCAATAACAAAAATTGAAATTTCCTTCCCAAAGTTCCACTATGCAATATACACAGAAAATATAATAACCTGCCTAGCATTTGCTGACCAACAAACCACCTTCTGAATGACTAAAATACCTCCATCACATAAAGAGCCACATAAACTATAATCCCATTAACCTCCATCTCCCAACACAAACCCCCTGCAACAGAAGCCTATGTTAATAAATAGAGCCTGTCAATCTACCCAGTTATCAGCCTACTTCAACCCTTGACCAATATTCAGTAAATCCGGATAACCTAGTCACCCATGTAACTAGAGTACGCTCAACTAAGTCCTACCCACAACAAAACCTCTCTTTTCCCATAGCCAAAGTCTTTCCATCTTTGCACTCTCTATCTACTCAACTGTCCAAAACTGAACATCTGACCAAGATGTAGGTAAGTTACTTAACCTTGTCAAGCGTGCAACTCAACTACCATGTCTTCAACATGAGACCCAGCCTCATGTAATTATGACTCTATCACACCTGTAGAAAGCCTCCTCCCACGGCATAAAGAATCCCCAAACCTGCTTTATTCTGCCCCTCATGCACATCATTCTTACTTATCCCCATGCTACTCACAAACCACAAAGACTCTGACATGCTGTAAGGAGCCCTCAATAATGTAGTATTACCTGCAATCTCAACATGCACCACTCCAGCGGCAGAACATCCCACCCCAAAATCCATCACACAGCCAGTCCACTTCCTTCAGGCCATCATCTGACTCGACTGATTCCTCACTGTGCACTTCCCCAGCCCAGTGACCAGTACATCCAGCCTAGCAGAATCCAATCACCATGTAAATCCATGTCTTCAAGGCCAGCGATTGACACCCACTTTGCACTCACCCCTCTGTCAAGTCCACATTACTTCAATTCACCAAGCAATCCCCACACAGCATGTCCCCATCAGCAATCTCAGATCTGTAAAAGAAAAGACTATAAACATTCTAAAACACACATAATCCAATTTCGTAATGCCATTATGCACCAAGAATCAACTGCATAAAATGCAGCAACTACCAAATGTAAACCCATGAAGGTTAAGATGCCATAACAAAGATGCCCATAAGATTTCCTCCCACCCTGCATAGCAATTATAACTGATACCCATGTGAAATAAAAGAAACATTGCCTCAAACTTATTCTATAAATAAAATAATCACCCCAAAGTTCCTAAAACCTTAAAACAATTCAACAGCTGGATGGGAAGCCATAAATCCACCCCAAATGTTCCATCCAGCTGATAGGAACGAGGGCCGCAGGTGCTACCTGTGAAATAGGGGTAAACTAGGCTAGGCTGCCTTAGCTACCTGTACTGTCCCTAATAACCATTAGCCTATCAATTTTTTATGCTTCTATAATAACTTACTACACTCTCCATAAATCACAATATTGTTCACCCTGCCACTAACCTCCCTCCTTCTCACTTGAGCCAACACTACCCCAAACAGCAGTGACTCAGACAAACTTGATGAAACCGCCTAAAATGGGATTTCCTGAGAACTCATTGCACTACTCCAGACAACAGAACATCCACCCCAGCATTATTTATTACCTTCCAACTCTGCCTCCGTGTCACTTATCGCTGCTCAGTCTGCCCGTTGTTCTCTGAGGCGTTGAGCCCCCCCGACAACTAAAACATCCACTGCAATAGCCTCCATCACCCTACTGGCCTGATTCCTTCCGGCTATCACTGAGGTCCATTTTGTACTTCCCCCTATTGAAAAAAAAAAAGAGAGAAACTTTAAATTCTCAGCACACACATAACCAAAATAACTTAACAGGAACCTTAAAAGCTGTCAGAAGCCCTCCCCGTTATCAACTGGCCACCTGCTGCAGTTTCCCAGCAGGCTCTGCCCCCCTGAGGGAATGGAACCTAGGTAACTAGTATGAGTTACTGGTTCTACAGGAGCCCCTACCATAACCTGTGACAAGCCGTGAAGGTCATTAAATCACAAGAAAGCCACCACAAAATGTTCCACCCTTACCCACCTGTACTGTCTGCCATTAGCGAGGTTCAGATCTTAAATTTGAAGGAATTAAATCTCACCATTGACTTCAAAAGAGTCCCTATGTGTGGACTCAATTCCCACTATTCAAAGCAATAAGCAGAAAAAATATAATGTGTGAAATGAAGCACCCATCAGAAACCCAATAGAAACACTGAGAGAAATGTGCCGGCTCCCACAGATACCAGTAGTGCTGAGCATGGAGCCATGTCAGCGACACCTTTCAGTCCTTGAAATTAAGTTCAGTCATCCGCAGTCGTCCATCCGCACACAGACCTACTAAAACAGCACTGGCAAAAAATACACATAAATACACAAAATCATACTTTGGGGCTCTAAACAGAAACCTGCAAAAGCATCAGAGACCTCCAAAGCAGACACCCGAATAACCTGCACTTCACGTCACAAACCAGACAACACATAAAACACAAAATCAGTGTGCCACACAATCACAGCCCTTAAGGCAAAATAACATACCTAACACACTAGTAATAGGTGACTCTACAGTCAGGCATACTGACATCCCACTCACTAGGCTGGACAAGCAGAAGGTTACTGTTAGCTGCCTGTCAGGATCCAGAATCCACCATATAACACAAGCACTCAGGTCACGCCAGAACAAATACAAATATGACTCTGTCATTGTTCATGTTGGTGTGAATGACCTCAGATGTACCTCCCTGGACTACATGAAAAGAGACATGGAAGAGCTCTCTGATCATGCAGCCTATGCTTGTATGACCCTGACCCTGAGTAGTATCCTACCCTCACCAAGAATGATACCTCAGTATAAAGAAAAAAATGATCAATTTCAACACTTGGCTAAGCTTCTGGAGTAATTCAAAGGGTATCCAGTGTCTGTCAGCCTGGGACAACATGCTCGACAAGCCACGTTGCTTCGCAAGAGATGGCTTGCACCTGTCACCCCAAGGCTTACGAATATTGCCCCCATAGTGCCTTTTTTTAGGCAAGGCTCAAAAGTTAAACCCACCTCCGTAAACAGCACAATTAATAAAAAACTGAGGGTTATGCTACACAACTCTAGGAGTTTAAATCTCGAAATGCACACGCTCAAAGCACTCCTCAGTATGGAGAACGTTGACATCTGTGCAGTAACTGAAACCTGGTTCAAGCACTACAGGGCTACAACTCATACCACACGATTTGGCCACAGAACACGGACCGAAACACAAAAGGAGGGGGTGTATCCATATTCATCAAGGGTACCTACACCTCCAGGTTAGTGGCGCAGCATGATACCTTTGAGATCATCCATGTACAACTAACATCGGGCAAATCTTGCAATGCAAATTGTGGCCTGCTACAGATCACCTTCCATGACCCAGGACTACCACTCCACCTTTCTGGAGACACTGGAAAAGGTCCTACAGAACACCTTGATATTGGGCAATTTCAATTACCCTACGATTCACTGGGAAAAATACTCGAGTACAAATTCCCAGGCCCAGCGCTTCCTGGAATTCATCAACTCAAATGCCCTGGATCAGCTGGTAAACTCCCCTACCTGAGGTGAAAACATATTGGACCTGGTCAACACGAACATGGGCGACAGGTGTTCCACACCGGAGGTCAACCCGTCACTGGTTAGATCAGACCATAAACTCTGGATGTCCACACCCCACCACCACCCCAACTAAGGAACCACAGTAAAAAACTTTTCTAATGCAAACTTCACCTTACTTAAGATAGAGGTGGTAAGTTTCACAGCCACCATGCTAAAGGATAACGCTGCCCAAGATGCAGAAACTTTCACAGATGCACTCTATGAGCACCTACAAGGATGCATGGATCATGCCATCCCTAACAAAACCAATACTCATTCCTCTAAGAGAAGGAAACCAGTTTGGTGGACCCCTGCAATAAACAGGCTATACAATAGAAGGAGGAAACTAGTTCAGAAAAAAAGCAAATCCCAAGAAGGAAAGACATCCCTGATCAGTATCAGTAAGAAACTAAGGTGACTCATGAAATCATCTAAGGCTAACTTCGAAAGAATAATAGCCAAGGATTCAAAAGATAACCACAAAGCCTTCTTTAGCTATGTTAAGAATCAAAGTGGCAACTCAGAGATATGCACTGAACTAGTGCAAAATAGCACAAAATATACTGAACCTACTGATATTGCCAACATCCTGGCAGATAGATTCAGTGAAAACTTCACCCCCTTCTCACTTCCCAAAAATCACAGACACACAGCTGAAAACAGCCCTTTCAAAAGCCA